>NC_133120.1:138095914-138175914 GCF_033568475.1 Henckelia pumila
GTTCTCCGGTGCTGACTTCAAGACATGGCAGCAAAAGATGTTGTTTTACCTCACTACACTTCATCTTGAGAGGTTTTTGAAGGAAGTGGTTGCTGTTCCAGCACCAAATGCTGACACACAAGCAAGATCTGCTTTCGATGCATGGTCTCACAGCAACTTCTTGTGCCGGAACTATATACTGAATGGGTTGGATAATACGCTGTACAGCGTATACTCTGCAACCAAGACTGCTATGGAACTGTGGGAATCCTTGGAGAAAAAGTATAAGACCGAGGATGCTGGCACAAAGAAATTTGTAGTTGGAAAGTTTCTCGAATTCAAGATGGTTTATACCAAGACGGTGATTAGCCAAGTGCAAGAGTTCCAAATCATCTTCCATGATATAATGGCTGAAGGGATGATAATCAGTGAGTCCTTCCAAGTGGCTGCATTAATCGAGAAACTGCCACCTTTATGGAAGGAGTTCAAGAATTATTTGAAGCACAAACGCAAGGAAATGGGGTTCGAGGACTTGATCGTTAGGCTGCGAATTGAGGAAGACAATCGCAAAGCGGAGATCAAAACTGGTAAGATGCCGATGGAAGCAAAGGCAAACTTGGTGGAGCCGAACGCTACGAAAAAAAGGAAACAGTTTGGGAAAGATGTGAAGCAAGGGAAGAACAAGAAATGGAAAGGAACATGTTGGAACTGTGGGAAGACGAACCACAAGGCCAAGGATTGTCTCTTACCGAAGAAGGATAATCAGTATCGGGCAAATATTGTCCAACATAAATCTGTGTCTGTTGACTTGTCTGAATTAGATCTATCAGCAGTAATCTTCGAGGCTAACATGGTTGATCATCCTAAAGAGTGGTTTATCGACACTGGAGCTACACGACATGTATGTGCTGACAAGGAGTTATTCTCGAAGTATACTCCTATAAGTGGAAGACAACTCTATATGGGTAACAATGCGACTTCCAACATCATTGGCTTAGGAAAAGTGGTGATCAAGATGACTTCGGGAAAGGAGCTTACTCTCATTGATGTCCTTCTTGTTCCGGACATACGAAATAATCTTGTGTCAGGCTCTAGACTGGTTAAGGCCGGATTTAGAATAGTGTTTGAAGCCGGCAAAGTTGCAATCATAAAAAATGGACAGTTCCTAGGAAAAGGATATATAGAAAAGGGATTGTTCAAGATGAATGTAATGACTGTACTTCGCGAGTTTGAAAATAATAAAGTTAAAGCTTTGAATTATTTGGTTGAATGTTTTAATTTATGGCATACTAGATTAGGACATGTAAACTTCAACACTTTGAGAAAACTCGGAAAATTAAATCTTATTCCAAAGACTAAGATTGATTCAAACTATAAATGTGAATTATGTGTTGAAGCTAAATTAACTAAAGTACCTTTTCACAAAGTGGAAAGAAGTACGATACCTCTAGAACTAATTCACACTGACATTTGTGATTTAAAGTTTGTACAAACTAGAGGTAGAAAAAAGTACTTTATTACATTCATTGATAATTGCACTAGATTCTGTTATGTGTTTCTGTTGAGAAGCAAAGATGAAGCTCTAGAAGTTTTTAAAACTTATAAAAATAAAGTTGAAAATCAACTTGGAAAACGAATCAAGAAAATTTGCAGTGATAGAGGAGGTGAATATGTTTCTCCGTTTGAAGAATTTTGCAATGATCTGGCATTATTCATCAAACAACTGCTCCTTATTCACCACAATCTAATGGTGTTGCGAAAAGAAAAAACCGTACTCTTAAAGAGGTGATGAATGTCATGCTAATAAGTTCTGGATTACACCAAAACTTGTGGGGAGAAGCAATCCTTTCGGCAAATCATATTCTTAACAAAATTCCACATAAAAAGAAGAATGAAACTCCTTACGAATATTGGAAAGGACATAAGCCCTCATACAAATACTTGAAAGTGTGGGGGTTTTTGGCGAAAGTAGAAATACCAAAGCCAAAACAAGTGAAGATTGGACCTAAGACTGTAGATTGCATCTTCATTGGATATGCAAACAACAGTAGTGCATATAGATTCCTAGTGCACAAGTCAGTGATTCCTGATATACATGAAAATACCATTATTGAATCAAGGAATGCTGCATTTTTTGAGAACGTCTTTCCTTGTAAAGAAGGAAAAGAAAAGAGCTCTTCCAAAAGAGTTCATGAATCCACTAATGAGGAAACTCATGAAAGTAAAGAACCAAGGCGTAGTAAGAGAGCTAAGATAGATAAAACTATTGGTCCTGATTTTCTTAGTTATGCAATAGAAAATATCCAAGGATCTTAAGCAAAGCATTATCTAGTCTTGACGCCCCGCTTTGGAAAGAGGCCATAAACAGCGAAATAGATTCCATCATGCAAAATCATACTTGGGAATTAGTAGATCTCCCACCAGAAAGAAAACCTTTAGGATGCAAATGGATCCTAAAAAGAAAATACAAAGCTGATGGATCTGTTGAAAAATACAAAGCAAGGTTAGTGGCTAAAGGATTTAGACAAAAAGAAGGGTTGAATGTATTCGATACATATTCACCTGTTACAAGAATAATGTCTATTCGAGCACTTATAGCAATTGCTGCTTTAAATAATCTCGAAATTCATCAAATGGATGTAAAGAAGGCATTTTTAAATGGTGAGTTGGAAGAAGAAATATATATGGAACAACTTGAAGATTTTATAGCTCCTGGTCAAGAAAAGAAAGTGTGCAAACTCGTTAAATCTTTGTATGGGCTAAAACAAGCTCCTAAACAATGACATGAAAAGTTTGACAAAACAATGATGTCAAATGGATTCAAGATTAACGAGTGTGATAAATGTGTTTATATAAAGGGAACACCTAACTCATTTGTAATTGTTTGTCTATATGTAAACGACATGCTCATTATGGGAAGTATTCATGATGTCATCTAAATACTAAGAAAATGTTGACAAAACATTTTGACATGAAAGATATGGGAAATGCAGACGTTATCTTAGGAATTAAGATTGAAAAAACGTCTGAAGGAATTACCCTAACACAATCTCATTATATTGAGAAAGTACTTAGAAAATTCAATGCGTATGATGTTACGCCGGTAAGATCACCCGTGGATTTAAATTTACATTTATCTAAAAATCGTGGTGAACCCATATCTCAACAGCAATATGCAAGGATTATTGGAAGTTTAATGTATATTACAAATTGTACTCGTCCTGATATTGCTTACTCAATAAATAAATTGAGTAGATTCACAAGTAATCCTAGTCATGATCATTGGAAAGCATTGGAAAGAGTATTTAAATACTTAAAGTATTCAATGGACTATGGATTACATTATGCATCATATCCTTCTGTACTTGAAGGATATTGTGATGCAAATTGGATTTCAGACACAAAAGACTCGAAGTCCACAAGTGGATATGTGTTCACCATCGATGGAGGAGCTGTGCCGTGGAAATTCTCTAAACAAACGTGTATAGCTCGTTCAACAATGGAATCGGAATTCTTAGCTTTAGACAAAGCGGGAGAAAAAGCGGAATGGCTTCGTAATTTCCTAGAAGATATTTCGTGTTGGACAAAACCAGTGCCAGCAATAATGATACATTGCGATAGTCAGTCGGCTATAGGTAGGGCACAAAGTAGTATGTATAATGGTAAGTCAAGATACATACGTCGAAGACATAATACCATTAGGCAGTTGATCTCAAATGGGGTTATCGCAATTGATTATGTAAAATCAAAAGATAACTTAGCGGATCCGTTGACAAAAGGTTTAGGGAGAGATCAAGTAAACTGCTTATCAAGAGGAATGAGATTAAAACCTACTAAATTAAAAAATATTCATAGCGGAAACCCAACCTTGTAGATTGAAGATCCCAAGATCTTGGTTCAATGAGAAAATAAAGTTATGAATGTTCGGGTGCACTTAGAACTTCGTTCTATTCTCATTCCTAGGATAAAAGTGCAACTTGTGCAAGTAGTGAGGTTAAGTTTTAACAAACTTTTAATGATTCCTAAATTTCTTTAAGAAATAGGGTATGACAGGATACTCATATAATAGGAGGTCACCTATTTAAGTGTGAAGACGGGCCGCTTCAATGAAACACTTAAGAATCCAAGATGTTGCCCAGGGCCAAAAAGGACAAAACCATGAGAACAAATAAAGTGTGAGAAAAATTATTGTGTGAATACTGTTGTCTTGGTTTACATCAATGGCTGAATAGTTCAAGACATCACGTTCACTAGGCAGCCTAGTAAATCCGATAGTATTTCACTAAGGAAGGTTCAAAGCCGCAAGTTACCTCTCCCCATACAATAATTTTTTTGCAAGAAACTCTGTTTTAGAATATGCATACATATTCGCATAAATCACATTCATGTGGGGGATTGTTGGAAAATTTGTTTGGACAAATGTTGGAAAAATGGATGGTAAATGAGATGGTGAATGATGCTTTATGCTCATTATCCCACATTGATAAAATGTGGGAATGAATGACACTATATAATGTCAAAGTTTAGACAATGGATTGGGGCCCCAAGGGGTACCCATGTTTGTTAAGGGGAGCGGACCTAGTCTAGGCTAGGTCCGAACCATTAGCCACACGCGCGCGCCACCACCGCCGCCGTCCGACCGGCCGGCTTGGCTCAGCACGGGCGTGGGCATGGGCTGGCTTTGACATGAATATAACTTTTTTGGACAAAAATCAATTAAATATTTTATTTTTGCTTTCGAATCAGTGCAACCATTCAGCCGAATCAGTGCAACTTTTCTTGTGAACGGATGCGACTTTTGGGTCCTAACAAGTGCGTCCTTTCAGCTGAACATGTGCATCTCTTCGGCCTGAATCAGTGCGTCTCTTCGCCTGAACCAGTGCACCACTTCGACTGAACCAGTGCGTCTGAAGTGATGCAACCCATCGAGACAACCTTCCAACATCTATAAATAGACCTCTCCCCATTAATTCCAACTCACTCATTTTTGATTCTCTTCTTTCCTCTTGCATACTCATACTTCTGAGTTTAGAGTCTGAGTTCTAAAATACTTTGAAGTGTTCGAAGTGCTTCGGTTTTGTAGTGCTACTAATCAAAGTTGGAGATAGCGTTCTATCTTGGAAGACACTTTGATCAACCCGTAAGCACCTAGGCGGGCAAATTTGTTTTAAAGATAGAGAGTCAAACTCTTGGCCCGCTATCGTCTCTGTTGCTGCGTGCATGCTGTTGAAAAGTTCGTAACAAGAACTAAATTGAAGAAATAAATAACTCATGATTTTAAAACAAGTGTAACCAAGTTTACGTCAGGAAAATGTAAAAGGAGCGGTTGTACGAAGAGAAGAGAGAAGAAACAAAAATGCAATGAGAAAAATCCGAAAAATTGCAATTTTTAGTCACGTGAGTTGGTCTGTTTTTTAATTTTAATCTTATAATTTTTCTAAAGTTTGGTCTTAGTCGACTAACTTCAATATTTGTTTTGGGTTTTGGTTTTTTTTCTTGAAAGTCAATAAATTGATTGAATATTATTTTTTTAGCATCGGTGTTCTCTTATATGGCTTATTTGGCAAAAAATAATCATATGTTGCAGAAATTAAAATCCATTATGCAAAAATAATTGAAAAAAATAAATAAATAACGATACTCAATATTCACATATCAGAGAAAAAAACTTGTCGTTTTGTTTTATTTTGATTAGGTATATTTTTATTTCGATATCAACGCCAAATAAATAGTATTTGATTGATTTAGTGACTTGAGATGAAAAAAATGATTAAAATCAAAAAAAAAAAATCCAAACTTATTGGACTAAGCCCAATCTTCGAAAAATTATAAGACTGCAACAAAAAACATACCAATTTATTGGACTAAAATTACAATTATCCCAACAAAAGATTAATATAACGAGAGAAAAGTCTCGAGAGAGAATAGAGGAATATCGATAGATTGAGTGAAGAAGTCTGTGTTGAAACTCCATTATTGTACTCGTTTCATTTAAATAAAAGTTTTGTTGCCTTCCCGTAGATGTAGGCTTTCATAGCCAAACGACGTAAATAGTTTCTCTTTTTGAATGTCTTTTAACTTTTTTGTCAAATTGTTTGAGAGAATTCTTGTTACAGTTATCATCTGTATTGGTGAGTGAAAGTTCAACAAAAGTGTTATAGAATTACTCAACTTTCGAGTTTGATCAGGATCATAGATTTAATTGATCAACCATACAAAAATTTACAATTGGATCCACCATGGGAATCGAGCTATGAGATGGGATCAATGAAATAGGATATTGATTTTGGATTCTGGAGAATCAATCTGAGAGCAAAGATGATAGATCTTGTGGTGCGAAGATGGAAGACGGATCATCAGGGACAGAAAAAGAGAAATTAAGTGCAGGCTGATATTATGGAGAAAACACAAAGTGGAATTATACTATACCTCGGAGATAAACCACTGAGAAGTATCAAAGGAAAAAAAAAAAAGAAAAAAAAGAAAAAGCAACAGCCATGTGGCTTAAACTTGAAAATATATATATGGCCAAGTTTTTGCCGAATCGTTTCAAAATGAAACGTCTATATTCATTCGAGAGGACAAAAATCTAATAGACCAAATCGATGAATCCATCAAGATCTTGGATAATCTAGAGAATATCGAAGTCAAATTAGAGAAGGAAGACAAGACACTGAGTTTGCTTAATGCTCTTCCAATGTCTTATGAAAATGGTAGCATAGTCGTGTCACGCTCAAATTAACCCATTCAAATCAAATAAATAAATATGTATTAGCGAGAGTAGATATCGTTCTCACAAGAAGGATTGAAATTTATTGTGCTATTAATAAAAAATACTAAAAACAAATAAAAAGGGGTTTTAGTTTTTCAAATTAACTTTTAAAAATTCATGAAATAAATAAATACTAAATCTAAAATTCAAACTAACTAGCATGCAAGATTAAAATTAAGTTTACTAGCAATCAATTAACACAAGTCTTGATATCGGTCGACTAAGATCTTGAAGTTTATTTACTCGATCATCGATTCTCTAAAAATAATCAATTCATATTTGAATATTCACCATTGAAATATTAATTTATATCTCACCTTAATTTTAATTTAAACAGAAGCAAGCGTTCTATTGTTAACCCTTACCAATGAATCAACCAAAATACAAGTGATTAAGGTTTAAACTTAAGGTAACATTAAAAATAGTGAGATTGATGAAGCCAAACAACACAAACACAAGCGGTGTATTTAATCTAGTCAAGAGATATTCCTACGAATTAATAAATTCAAAAGAAGAAATTATCAATCGCAGTTGCTTCATAAATTAGAGGGATCAAACAATTACGGATTCGATATCTAATTTTGCTTTAGATTGTATGAGAAAATATCTAGGTGATCAAGCCAATATTCAAACACACAAGCATGATAATCAAATTCAAACAGCACTCACTACAAGAAATATAGCTTTTCGCAGCGCGACATTAACGGCGCACAATTAAAGCACGTTGTTGATGTTATTATTGACAACACACACATTTGTGGGCGCTGTTAATACATTCATATCTTATATACATAGTAGTTTTAACGGCGTGCTTAATAGTTGCACGCCGTTAAAACTTTTATAATCAGTGTGCTGCTAATATTGTGAAGAAAACAGTAGTTTCAATTAGGGGTGATAAATTTTATATAAATCTCGACTCGTCCCGATTTCCGACCCGTTTCTGTCCCGAACTTTTTCCGACCCGAGTGGTCGGGATTTTTTTCGACCCGATCAATTTCGGGATTGGGATCGGGATAGACAACTCTTTCCGACCCGACCTGAATATAAAAATAATATTTTTTAATTAAAAAAAATAAATTTTTTTAATTTTATGTTTTAATATTAATGTTTTATAATTATATACCATATAATTTTTTTACATTTATCTTTTTTAATATTAACATTGAGTTATAAATTTTTATTTTGTTTTTTTTATTATTATGAATAATTATATATTTTTTTATTAATCAAGTAGTTGTTTTAGTTTATTTGTAATGTATTAAAAAAATGTTTTAGTTTTTTAATGATTATATATAAAGAAATTTTAATTTATTTGTAATGTATTAAGAAATTGTTTGATTTTTTCATAAATTTTTTTTAAAAAATATTTATATAGATTTTTTTTTTAAAAAAATGTTATTCGGGATTACCCTCTCCGGACCCGATGGGATCCCGAACATGATTACCCTCTCCGGACCCGATGGGATCCCGAATGTTCGGGATCCCGATTTTTTTTCTCCCGATCCCGCACCCGAGAAGTGTCGGGACCCGAATGTTCGAGAACATTCGGGTCCCGACACTTCTCGGGTGCGGGATCGGGAGAAAAAAAATATCCCAATTTCTATCGGGACGAAAATCGGGTAAGGGGGTTACGGGACGAGTCCCGACCCGATTCCACTCCTAGTTTCAATGGCTTGCAAAAAGGTCTCTTTTAAATCTCTTATCAAACAGCGTGCAATTTGCGCACTGTGAATAGTTTTAGTCTACAGTAAATTTTCACTGGCCACGTTCTAAAGCAAGCGCCAAATCCCAAAATATCATTCTATCCCCTAACATTTGATGCAATAAAACGGGTGAGACTGCCCACAGGGGCATAGGCGAGTTGGTAAGGCCTGAGATGATGTGGGAAGAAATTTTCCAGCGTTGCGGGTTCGATCCTCGTGTGGAGCATATTCCTCATTGCAATATTTGAGGTATGCTCTGGGGGTTGGACCATGTTGTTCCCTCTCGTCCCTGTCTACTCGTGTATATCCCTCGATTTAACCTCGCATGAGCCAATAAGCTTTTGACTAATGTGAAATGGAAGAGAAATAAAACGAATGAGACTATATTGTACCTGGAGTTCTTCCACATGTTTTCATGTAGGGTCTCATGATCCAAGGGCTTAGGTCCGGTGTGTAGCGTAGTCTCTCCCCGATAAAACGATTCCCCTTAAATCCATAAACCCCCCATTTTGATCCGCTTGGTTCCAAAACCCCTTCACGAGTATCTCCATCTCCCGACCTTCAACTGTGAGATTTTCCTTCTCGCATATTGATGACGCTTTGGACCAGGTTTTCGATACGCTCCGAGATTTCACCAAGGATATCGTTCGCCTTGTTAAGCTATGCCACAAGCACGTTCGCAAAAGTTCGATTTCTTTAGGAACTTTGAATCTTTGATCGCTATTTTTTTTGGTAATTGTGAGTGATTAGTGGTTTAATTGATTTGTGCGTGTAGAATTCCCAAAGGTAGCGACTCGTACGGCGATTGGGTTTATGGTTATGGGATTCGTAGGCTTTTTCATTAAATTGATCTTCATTCCTATCAACAACATCATCGTTAGTGCTTTTTAATGCTTCGATCGCATCGAATATGTGCCTATTTTTCTGATCTACGTGATGTCATTGTTTATTATATTTCTACCACAAAAGTTATTGGGTTTAAATCTGTGTGATTTTAGAGATCTGTTCCTTCGTTGATTTCGAAATTCCTTTATCAATTGAAAATTTTCATTTGCAAATTATGAGGGAGGCATCAACCGAGGAATAAACTAATAAAAGTTTCTGAAAGGAAAAAATTAACCAAATTTGAAAAAAGTAAGCTCTGCATTCTCTCTGATTTTGCTCAAAAATAGAATGTCACCCCGGTATTTGAACACCTTCTTCAATGTATGTGAATTCTAGTTGATTTACGGGATCTCTGTTTCTCAATCAACACCTGTGGCTCTCTGAGTCATCCTTAATTCTTGGAAACTTAGCGGAAAACTAATTGATGTTACTGAGGGAAAAACATACTAAATCATAATGAACAAGTTGGTCTACGCTCGTGTCTGTCTTCGGGATTATAATGCCATTGAAACAAATATTTATCATAAACGCTGGAGTAAATATAATATATTCATGGATTTTTCTTCTATGTGATTTTAAAATAACACTCGCAACTTGGGTTAAGCTCACTAATTAGGCTTACATCCTGAACTTGGTCCTTAGATCGTTTTGGGTTTATTGTAACTGGACTATAAAAGTTGTTAACTGTATGAAGGGGGCTTTTCTTCTCATGTTAAGCTCACTAATTAGGCTTACATCCTGAACTTGGTCCTTAGATCGTTTTGGGTTTATTGTAACTGGACTATAAAAGTTGTTAACTGTATGAAGGGGGCTTTTCTTCTCATGTTTTGTTTATCTTCTATTTTATTTCCTCAATTTCTTGACACTTTGGTGGTTCAATGACTTTTCAGGTTTTTGAAAGCAAGAAAATTCGATCTTGAAAAGGCAAAGCTCATGTGGGCTGATATGATTCAGTTGAGGAAAGAATTTGGTACAGACACTCTTTTGGAGGTAAACTGGTTTAATAGTTTTACTCATTTCAGTAAGCAAAATCATTTTATTTATGGGTGTACTTTGGATCCCAGTTTTAATTTGATTTTTAACTTGTTTTTTCAATCAAATTGTTTTTGCATTAGGATTTTGAATTTAAAGAATTTGACAAAGTTTTAATGTATTACCCTCACGGCTATCATGGAGTTGATAAATAAGGCAGACCATCATATATTGAGAGACTTGGAAAAGTGGACCCCAACAAACTCATGCAAGTTACCACCATGGACCGTTACATAAAATATCATGTGCGAGAATTTGAGAGAAGCTTTGCCATTAAGTTTCCAGCTTGCACCATTGCCGCAAAATGGCATATTGATTCGAGTACAATGATTTTGGATGTTCACGGTGTGGTATGTTTTATGGTTTTTGTCTTTTATGACTAACTATTATGATAGGCAATTCTGATATTATTTTGTTAGTTTGGCAAACTACGAAATATTCTCCCTCTGCTCTATGTTCGAGATTGTTTCTTAGGGTATTAAAATTTTTTATTAAGAATGCACGAGACCTCATTACCCTGCTACAGAAGATTGATGGTATTAACTATCCTGAAGTAATATTCTTAACTTGTTTAATGTTTAGTTCATTATCTTATTTGTAGTTATGAAGAAAAATAAATGGTATGCTTTTTAATTGCCGACACTCCGTCAAATGTTTATCATGAATGCTGGTACAAGCTTTAGACTATTATGGAACATAGTAAAAAATTTTATAGATCCCAAGACCACCACTAAGATTCATGTGTGTTGCTTTTCAGATCATCAATAAGCAATGTTCTTTAACTGACTACAATAATCATCATAAATTGCATTTTCTGTTTTTTCTTGTATCTGTTGTAGTTGCTTGGAAAACAAATACCAGAACAAGTTGCTTGAAATCATAGATGCTAGGCTAAGTGGTGGAAATCATTGTTGTTGAATATGAAAAAATCTTCTTCTTGAAAAATCATTATTGAAGTTGCTAATGAAATTTTTGCTTATTTTATGCACTTGTGCAGCGAACTGCCTGAATTTTTTGGAGGGACGTGTTCTTGTGCATAACAACGGCCTTGTCTTTGCTCTGGTAAAGGGCCATGGAAAAATCCAGAGATACTAAAGGTCCGAGGCTCCCAGATTCCCTAGACATTTTTATTGTGATTCTTGTTTTATTTATGTTAACGTGTGTGTGTTCATATAAATGTGCTGGCAGATGCATTTCTTTTCCCATAAAACTTGTAGTTATTGTATTTTCTTCGATTTTTCCTTGGTTTTTGAAACTTGTATGTTTGTTTTATTTTAATATGCAGGTTTATAGTGTTGGTGGTATCGGTCTTGGCCCTTGGGAATGATATTGGCCAAAAAAGTAGTAATTTCAATAGTTTTAGCCAAAATCAAGTTGCAACCTAGGTAACTATCTTCAAATTATGTTTTAAATATAAACCAAATTTTTTTATTAAAGTACACACGGTAGAATTAATACTTTATATCGTTTTTATGCTGTCAAATTGGAAGAATGTTAATAATGGAGATATTTCTAAAAATACTAAATGTAAGTTGCTTCATTGGTGTGGTGACAGAGTTGTTGCAGAAGGGTGAATAACATCTACAGATCCAACATTAAAAGTGCATCTTGTTCCTCTCGGTGGATCCTGTTGGAAAGTTTGGGTTGGTAGAGCCTTGTGGAGCAGGTAGACCTAATTCGACCGAATTCTGAAATGATTTTTCTTGATGATGGAGTACTAGTAGCATGGTTTTCTAAATTTATCATTTTGTGTGACTGATACAGATCGTATTGAACATTTTTGAATTATTTTTATGTTATTTTATTATTTTTCTTTAAGTGGTGATAATGGTTGGATGAAGTGTGATGATTTGTTTAAAATTTGATTTCAGTGTTTCAGCGGTTAATAGGCTTAATTAATTACAATTCACATTGGGAGCTAAATTTTTTTTCATACAAACACTGTAATAACAACAAAATTTTTATGCCGCAAAAAATCTTATCAGCAATGTACAATGCGCACTGAAAAACATTAATATAAACACCTTAGCAACAATGTGTAATGCACACCATTAATAATATCAACGACAGCGTGTGGTGCAGGTTCCGAATAGTGCCTCACTTTTGACGGCATGCGGTACACGCCGTTATTAAATTTAACGACGGCGTGCAGCACACGCTACAGATATTATCTTTCTTTCAACGGCATGCGGTGTACGTCGTTATTAAATTTAATGAAGGTGTGCAGCGCACGCTGCAAATAGTGCTTCGCTTTTGACGACATGCGGTGCACGCCGTTAATAAAGTTAACGATGACGTGCACCTCACGCCGCAGATAGTGCCTCACTTTCGACGGCACGCGATGCACGCAGTTAATAAAGTTAACGGCGGCGTGCACTGCACACCGCGTAAAGTGCTTCACTTTCAACGACTTGTAACTTCGTAGCGTGCACTGTTATCCACGACGCACATCGCACGCCGTGAAAAGTCCTTTTCTTGTAGTGGATCTTGATATTCAAACCGAAATCAAACAATAAAATTACCAAAATCTCACGAAAAAAATAAAACTTCAATGATTCTTCTTTCTCAACTAAGAATTCAAACTTAATCGGACCGCGCGGGGCCATGAAAAACTAACAAGAAAAATTGAAGAACAAAAAGAATATAAGCACAAAGAAAAAGAAACCTAGCCGCCAAGATGTGTTCCACACGTTCTCTGCATCCAAAACTGATTATTTCGTGTATTTTTATCTATAAATAAATACCTAGAGTCATCCCAATCTTTCCTTCCTTTTAAAAACAGATTTTCCTTATCGCCGGCGCGCTCGAGCGCGCCCCTCATCTGTCCAAGAAATTTTCCTACGCATAGACATGCTCGGGCGCATCATTTGGCCGCTCGAGCGCGCTATAGTTCTGTCCCGAGTCTATTTTTTCCACCCAGGCACGCTCGAGCGCAAGATACTTCTGTCCAACTTCAAAATATTTCACTTTGCACGCTTGAGTGCAAGATTTGACGGCTCAAGCACAACACTTTTCTGTTTCCTTGTATTTTTCTCCTCTTTTTCTCCTCTTTTGCTCAATTTCTTCCCTTTCTCCTATATCAAGTCGCAAAAACTGATTAGGAACTATAAAATCAATTTAATCACTACAAATTCACCTACAAATTAACTCAAGTAAATTTAGAAAAATATCATCACATCAAATTCTCTCATACTTAAAACTTTTTTTCTCCCCAAAGCCGCCAAATATGGCGGGGGTTTAGGCGAACCTCTACCCGTTTCCTCAATACTTAAATCTTGCTCGTTCTCGAGCAACACAAAATTAAAAATAAGTTCCGAACTCATACTTCGTAATGCAAGACAACCATGATATACACTTGTACCTCAGCAATTAACTCAATGCATGATCAAGAAAGACGTTAAAATGCTAACAACGAAACAAGTTCAATACCCAGATATTTCAATTAGTTATAGCCACGAAAGAGTGTGTGTGTGTATGGTCATCGACAAGTGTCATGCACATTTAACAGATCCATTCAATGCAAAACCTTACAACAACTCAAGTTTCACACCAATATACGCATAAACTCACTTGTATACACTTCTCCATTATCTTAGCCACTTGCAAACACAAATCAAGTAGGACTTCCTTAGCTTGTAATGGGGCCTCTGTGGGGGCTCGGGTTGCTAATCAAATCTTAGGGCAAATAATAGTTGAAGATAACTTAACTCAAGTTTAATTAACCAAGAATTTTTTTTTATTCAAAATGGGGTGCGCTCTGGCACCTCTTTTCGCCGCTCGATCACGGACAAAACACCCAACTCTCGGGTTGGGGCCGCCCTTGGGCGCAAGAAAATGCAGCTCGAGCACTTCCTGGAGCAGATTTCTGCTCTGTTTTTGCAACTCATTTTCTGATCTTCTATCTCCTTTAATACATGCTCTTTTAAGTCTAAAACATGCACATACATATATATCAAGTTCCTAGCATATTCCCATGCCTTTATTACATCGATCTAGTAGCTTAAAGTACAGAAAAGAGAAAAACTAAAAAAGTTATTCAACATACTCTTTAACTTGTAACAAGTCTCTTGACTTCTAAAATACTTGACAAGGTTTATGATAAGTAACTTCTGCTACAACCCTAGTTCCACATGCTAAAACTCTCTCTCGAGTTACCCATGTCGTCTCTGACTAGCTCCTGCCCCATCTGTTGCCATGCAAACATACAAAATAAGACAACAGTCGGATAACTCTGGTGAAAACATATTTCTCAGTATAAGCGAGACAAACATGCGATAAAAATAGCATATCAATTCTGAATCTAAAGTAAAAGCAAATCAAGATCTGTAAACTGAATCAATCATCAAGATTCGTATCCGATCCCGACATCAAGATTCATATCCGATCTTGCTATTCAAGATTCATATCTGATCTTGACTTGGATATATTCGTTCTTCGTAATTCGTATCCAGCACGACATCAAAGGTAAGTGAATTATAAATCAAATATCCATTTACCTGAGATGGATTAAGCAATTCAAGTTCAAGTTCAAGAACATATATCTAAACAAGTATGTGATTTTTCCGGGATAACTCAAGAATCATTATTCTCGAGTTTCAAATCCCTTATGATCGATGTCATCTTATACCTTTCTTTTTCTTGGTTTTCAAAGTTCCTCAAATCTGCTAAGCTGCACAACAAAAGCTCAATCAAAAATCTTCTCAACTCATCTCAATCTTGCAAGCTAATTTACAATCAAACCTTGAGTTATACTATCCTGGTTCGAATCTAAAATTCTCGAAGTCGATGTACCTTGGTTCAATATGGAAATATGACATAAATAATCTAAGAACATTAACAAGAACTCAATCAATGTCCAGCTCAATAAAGATATCACAAGTCTAGCCATTTTCGAACCGGCGGCGTAACGACAATAAAATCGGTAACCGAAACTGAAATATATAAAATCTATCAATCATATCTACCTCAAATACACCTCATACCAGCAAGATATCAACAAACCAGCATAATCAAAAGTGCAAGAACTCGAACCAATTCTGAAATTTCATAACAAATTCATACGACATCCAATCTTCGATACGATTTCGATATCATAAGACATATCAATTCAAGAACATAAATATATAAAACAATTCTGAGTTCTTCAACATCTCATTTTCAAAATATTTTGGAAACATCAGAATACTTACATCAAATTCAAAGCTCTTCTTGCAAGGATTGCGGAACTATGCTCGAAATTGAATTAGGTCGGACGGATCTTGAGTTATGATGAATTGAAGATGAAGAATTTGGCTTAGGAACTAAAGTCTCGATGGTTGCTATTGAACAATCTGAATTCTGAAGATAATTATATGAATATACACGCATATAAGATAATCAAGAAAGTGTCCCCCACTAAAATTCAATATTTGCGATTTGGCCTGTGAAATATTCACTAAATGCAATTCAGTACTCGGTCAATATTTTTAATTCAATTTCAATCCCAAATAATTTAAGAATATTAGAATTCAAATATAAACTTCAAAATTCCCAAATTAAATATTCTTGGTATTGGCTTATGAAAGAAAAGTAATGATATAACAAATAAGAGAGTACGAAAATATGAACAATGCAAACTTCTCTTTTCCTTTCTTTTTTTTTTTTTCTTTCATACCTTGACATATTTTTTTCTTGTTCCATTGGAAGACATATTTTTTCTTTCTTTTTTTCAAGGTAGATATTACTCCTTTCTTTCACTTTTTTTTTTATGCACTGAATTCCTTGATAATGAACTCAACAATAGATAGACTACAGTAATTACAATGTATATAATACAACACATCATATTGCCTTCAAAGGTATTTATTAAAATATCATATTTAGGCTCATTAGGGAGGTTGATAGGCTAACCAAAGGATGTTGAATGAGGTCTAAAATATGTCACTCATGTAGGGGATCGGTTACCTCATGCCCAGAAATGCAGCTGAAGTTTAAAATTTTTAATATAAACACCGTGCACTTGTGTAGCATTCAAAAATCATCAAACATCCATAGGGTGTTTAAGAAGATTTGACCTATCAATCTCAAAAGATTGATTTATGGCTCCAATCAAGTTGTGAACAACTTAGCTCTTGAAATGGTAGACACAATCTACAAGCTTCCAAGAAAACACCTTGCTCAAAAATGGATCCAACCCTTCAAGGATGCACCTTGTTCGAAAATAGCTCCTCTTCGAATTAGGTCCACGAATAGTCGAACTAGATCCACTCTAAATATGCACTAGAATATTTAGAGCATTTTTCATTGAGATTTTTCTTGCCTTTTCTCCCAAAAATGAAAGACAAAATATTGGATAATAATTTTTTGTGTAGGGGACGACCCCTTGCAATATTTTTGTGGAGAAGGGATATTGATAATTATCATAATCATGGTCAAAGATAAGATAAATATGCAATTAAACCATGCATGGAAAATTGCATCCAACCTTTAATCTTTCATATTCCCTCTCACATATATTATGTATATATATCAAATATATATACATAACACTTGAACTTAATATTTAATTAATTATTAAAATCAAACTCATTTAAGTTTAATCAATTAATTAAATCTAATTTGAACTCATTCAAGCGCACTAGTAAAATAATTATTCAACACTATTTTTATTTTGGGCTCTACAAGACCCAATTGTGTCTAATTAATCCAACACTTGAATTAATTTAATTATTTAGACTATATAAAGTCAACTAGTGTTAAATTAATTTAACCCTTGAATTAATTTAATTAAGTTCATAATAATAATTTTGAAAATCACCATTTTTAAAAAACTAATTATTTATTCAAGTCAACTTTTAATATTGAAACACATTCACAAATTAAAAGTTACTTTCCCTCTTATTCTCCATTAGAAGTCATACTTCTAAGTTATTTTACTTATAAACTCTTTTATAAGTTGTTCAACATATTGAAAATTTTTTAATCTCAACGGGATCTTAAAAGCTAGTACTTGTGTGACTTTCAATGGTTCATTGATACAAATAGCAGTGGGTTCACATCTTCATGTGATTCAGGATCAACAAGTCCTTTATATGAGCATACATTGTATAGCTCCATTCTTATTAATCAACTTCTTGATAATAAGAACGTCAGAAAACTCAAGTCTGATGGTACCCAACCAGTCATGTTAAACGTCTAGCAGCATCACTTACATGACTCCCTAGGTATCAAATGATAGTGCCTGCAAGAACCAATCAATTATGGTTAGCGTAGAGTACGGTCCCTTCAACTCATATATCCCGACCGATTCGACAACCATTGGTTTATCGAGAGTTGTCAATGAATCGATAACTATGTGTCATGCCGTAGTTGCATTGAAGGTGTAATTCAAGAAACCCCTTTCTTAATTACCTCCTACTGTGATAAGAGATTTCAAGCTATATATCCATTAGATCACATAGGATATCCATACCCGAAGGTAAGCGGTGAATCCCCAACTACAATGCATTTACTCCTATATGTTTCGCCACAACACCTAACCTTGACACCTGATGACGCAAGTTGAGTTGGTAAACAAGTCAAAGTGAAGTTCTAGCATATAGAATTTCCATGTTGTACCGAGTCATAAGGACTAATGGTATACAATCATAAACTAGGAGATTTCCACTCGATAAATGAAAACCACTTGGAAAGTTTTTTAGGGAGGGTTGTTCAATGCACTCTACAAGGAGCACCTATTTGCATGCTTGGACATCACCATGTCCCCTACCAATGAAACGTGGTACTCACATCACAAATACTAGTCTCAAGCTCGAGCGGCCTTTATCCTTCTTTGTGGTGGCTGAATCGACTAGGAACGTTTTAGAATATACAATATTCCAAATATGAGTTTCATGATAGTCATCCCATGATCATCTCATATTCTTTCTACTATTTGTATATTCAAGAGCTTTATCTATGCAGCTTGCATGAGTATATAGATAAATATGTGCCAAATAAAATAATTTAAATATTATTAAAATAAATATTGTCATGCAAGAGTCATCTCAAGTACCCTCGACCAACACATTGGCTTGACGGGCACCTACTCTAACAATCTCCCACTTGCACTAGAGCCAACTATCAATATGCTTCAAACCCATTGATTCGCGATGCTTTTTGACAATGGTCCTGGTAAAGGCTTAGTTAGTGGATCAACAACATTATTTGCGGAGACGACTCTGTCTAACGACACCTCTCCTCTTTCCACAATTTTCCGGATGATGTGGTATTTTCTCAATACATGTTTGTATTTGTAATGAGACCTCGGTTCCTTTGCTGCATCGGATGCATCAATGTATTCGGCCTCAGTGGTGGAATCCACAGTGCTGTTTTGCATGAAACTCTTCCAAAAGACAACAACACCATTGAGCATGAATACAAACGTAGAAGTTGACTTCGAATCATCAATATCGCTTTAGAAGCTAGAGTTGGTATAGCCTTCCAACTTTAGTTCTCCACCCCCATAGACCAAGAGCATATTCTTAGTCATTCTCAAATACTTGAGGATGTCTTTCACAGCTTTCCAATGCGTAAGACCAGGGTTCGATTGATATCTACTTGCAACATTCAGTGCAAATTCCACGTCAGGACGTGTAGATATCATCGCATACATGATAATACCAATAGCAGATGCATATGGAATGTGTGTCATCGCTTTTATCTCTGCATCATTCTTGGGAGACATGGACTTGGATAGAGACACGCCATGACACATTGGTAGATGTCCTCTCTTGGACTCTTTCATCGAGAACCTCTTCACGATGGTATCAATGTATGAAGACTAGGTGAGATCAAGCAATATTTTTTATCTATCCCGATAGATCTGTATTTCCAATACAAAAAATGCTTCACCCAAGTCCTTCATTGAGAACTTACTCGCCAACCATACTTTAGTTGATTGCAACATTCCTACATAATTTTCAATTGGTAGAATGTCATCAACATAAAGTACAAGTAATGTCACAGCACTTCCACTGACCTTCTTATACACACAGGGTTCCTCAAGATTCTTAGTAAATCCAAACTCTTTGATTGTACCATAAAATCTAAGGTTCCAGCTTCTTGATGCCTGTTTGACCTTATGCTCACTTTCGATAGATGTGAACCCTTTAGGCTGAGACATTGATACCATCGTGAAGAGGTTTTCCCATCCAATTTATCTTCCACTGTTTGCTTCACATAATCAGGGCACCCCCATATTTTAAGATAAGAATACTTAGGAGGTTTTCTCATCCATATCTCATATGGTGTCTTATCAACTGCTTTTGAATGGACATTGTTCAACAACAGTGCCGCTGTTTCAAGCGCATATCCCCAAAAGGATGGCGCAAACTCCGTGAACCCCATCATAGACCGAGCCATGTCCATCAAAGTCCGGTTACAACGTTTTGAAACACCATTCAACTGAGGTGTAGCTGGCGGAGTCCACTGCGAGAGAATCACATTCTCCCTAAGATACTCTTGGAATTCTGCACTCAAGTACTCACCACCTCGACCCGATCGAAGTGCCTTTATGCTTTGTCCCAACCGTTTCTCCACTTCATTTCTGAATTCTTTGAACTTTTCAAAAGATTCAGATTTGTATTTCATCAAATACACATACTCATACCTTGATAAATCATCGGTCCATGATTAGTGGTGATGCTAAGTGGACCACACACATCTGTATGGATCAAATCCAATACTCCATTGGCTTGCTCCACATGGCCCTTAAAGGGAATTTTGGTCATCTTTACTTTTAGACATGGTTCACAAGTAGTAAGAGAATTAATATCAAACATATCAAACATGCCTTCTCCCACTAGCTTGTTCATCCTTCTTAGGGAAATATGACCTAATCGAGCATGCCACAAGTGTGCCGAATTCAGAGTATCTTGTTTTTGCTTGGGTGTTGTTGATATTGCTTGTACATTATACATTTGAATATCTTTTAATTTTAAATTATAGAGATCTTTTTCCAATTCGTCTGTACAAATTAAACATTCATTCTTGTAAATATTGCAAACACCTTTGCCAAATAAACAAGAATATCCATCTTTATCAAGAATAGAAATGGAAACAATGTTTTTCACGAAATCTGGTACAAACAAAATATCTCTCAAAATTAATTTAAAATCATTGTTCAACAATAAGTAAACATCTCCCACAGCTTTAGCAGCAACTCTTGCTCCATTTCCCATCCTCAAGAAGTTCTCACCTTCCCTGAGTCTCTTACTTCTTGCCATCAACTGC
This sequence comes from Henckelia pumila, assembly GCF_033568475.1. Classification (NCBI taxonomy): domain Eukaryota; kingdom Viridiplantae; phylum Streptophyta; class Magnoliopsida; order Lamiales; family Gesneriaceae; genus Henckelia; species Henckelia pumila. The sequence continues at coordinate 138,116,537 of NC_133120.1, forward strand.
AAATCATTACAGAAATATGAGCCACAACCGGTATCCAATACCCAAGAAGAAGAGTTAATTGAAATGTTTACTTTAATGTAGAACGTACCCTTTCCAGAACCATTCTGATCAAGATATTTCTTGCAGTTACTCTTACAATGTCCATGCCTAAGTGGGCGTGTTAGCTCACAAAATAGCTCTTTGATATGCAGATGAATATCAGCATCATTCTTAGCATCCTCAAAATGCCTCTGCAGCTCATCAGACATAGAAGCCAACATATAACACTTGGCTTTTAAGTCACGGTCACACCAATCCTTGTAAGTCTGTAGCTCATCAAGGATACATCCAGTCGGAGCCTCAGTAGGGGGCGACTTATCAAGTGTATATGCAATCCTTTTCGAGTTGAAGATAATTTTCATATTTCTTAGCCAATCGAGGTAATTCGGACCAGTCAGTACATGTTTGTCGAGTATTGTAGATAACGGATTGCGAATTAATGACATGTCAAAAATTTTGTACTGAAAAATAATAACAGATAACTGTTAATGACTATTTTAAAATATTTAATAAGATATAAAGTATGAACTTTAACTTTATAAATTTTTGCTCCCACTATTTTGACATTTTCAATACCCTCTAGTAAAAACGGGAAACACATTTTCTCAGTAGGTACGTAAACTCCAATTAGCCAATCATGATCCCGAATAATATAAGTTAATCACAATTCCTAAAAGGTAGTTTCCAATTGCATCTCAATGAAACTCTTACGTAAACTTTTGTCTCACGGTTGATTAGGACCCAATAATATGATGTCGTTCATCTTTACGTATCAAGCCTTACCCATCGATATTGAACCTTAATGGATGGTCGTCGTGAGTTCCCCCACACTACAAGAAAAGGACTTTTTGCGGCGTGCGATGTGCGCCGCAGATTGTTATCCACGACGCACATGGCATGCTGCGGTGCACGCTGCGAAGTTACAAGCCGTTGAAAGTGAGGCACTTTTTGCAGTGTGCAGTGCACGCCGCCGTTAACTTTATTAACGGAGTGCATCGCATGCCGCCAAAAGTGAGGCACTATCCGCGGTGTGAGGTGCACGTCATCATTAACTTTATTAGCGGCGTGCACCGCATGTCGTCGAAAGCAAAACACTATCTACAGCGTGCGCTGCACACCTTCATTAAATTTAATAACAACGTGCACCGCATGCCGTCGAAAGCGAGGTAATAACCGCAGCGTGCGCTGCACGCCGTTATTAAATTTAATAACGGCATGTACCGCATGCCGTCGAAAGTGAAGCACTATTCGGAGCTGCATCGCACGCTGTCGTTGATATTATTAACGGTGTGCATTGCACGTTGTTGCTAAGGTGTTTATATTAATTTTTTTCAGTGCGCATTGTACATTGCTGATAAAATTTTTTGCAGCATAAAAATTTTGTTGTTATTGCAGTGTTTGTATGAAAAGAATTTTAGCTCCCAATGTGCATTGCAATTAATTAAGCCTATTAACCGTTGAAACACTGAAATCAAATTTTAAACAAACCATCACACTTCATCCAACTATTATCACCACACTTAAAGCAAAATAATAAGATAACATAAAAATAATTAAAAAAATGTTCAATAAGATCTGTATCAGTCACACAAAATGATAAATTTCGAAAACCATGCTACTAGTACTCCATCATCAAGAAAAATCATTTCAAAATTCGGTCGAATTAGGTCTACCTGCTCCACAAGACTCTACCAACCCAAACTTTCCAACAGGATCCATCGAGAGGAACATGATGCACTTTTACTGTTGGATCTGTAGATGCTATTCACCCATCTGCAACAACTCCGTCACCACACCAATGAAGCAACTTACATTTAGTATTTTCAGGAATATCTCCATGATTAACATTCTTCCAATTTTACAGCATATAAACGATATAAAGTATTAGTTCTACCATGTGTACTTTAATAAAAAAATTTGGTTTATATTTAAAACATAAGTTGAAGATAGTTACCTGGGTTGCAACTTGATTTTGGTTAAAATTATCGAAATTACAACTTTTTTGGCCAATATCATTCCCAAGGGCCAAGACCGATACCACCAACACTAGAAACCTGCATATTAAAATAAAACACAAACATACAGGTTTCAAAAACCACGAGAAAATCGAAGAAAATACAATAACTACAAGTTTTATGTGAAAAGAAATGCATCTGCCAGCACATTTATATGAACACACACACGTTAACATAAATAAAACAAGAATCACAATAAAAATGTCTAGGGAATCTGGGAGCCTCGGACCTTTAGTATCTCTGGATTTTTCCATGGCCCTTTATCAGAGCGAAGACAAGCCCGTTGTTCTGCACAAGTACACGTCCCTCCAAAAAATTCAGGCAGTTCGCTGCACAAGTGCATAAAATAAGCAAAAATTTCATTAGCAACTTCAATAATGATTTTTCAAGAAGAAGATTTTTTCATATTCAACAACAATGATTTCCACCACTTAGCCAAGCATCTATGATTTCAAGCAACTTGTTCTGGTATTTTTTTCCAAGCACCTACAACAGATACAAGAAAAAACAGAAAATGCAATTTATGATGAATATTGTAGTCAGTTAAAGAACATTTCTTATTGATGATCTGAAAAGCAACACACATGAATCTTAGTGGTGGTCTTGGGATCTATAAATTTTTTTACTATGTTCCATAATAGTCTAAAGCCTGTACCAGCATTCATGATAAACATTTGACGGAGTGCCGGCAATTAAAAAGCATACCAGTTATTTTTCTTCATAAATACAAATAAGATAATGAACTAAACATTAAACAAGTTTAGAATATAACTTCAGGATAGTTATCACCATCAATCTTCTGTAGCCGGGTAATGAGGTCTCGAGCATTCTTAGTGAAAAAATTTAAGACCCTAAGAAACAATCTCGAACATAGAGCAAGGGGAGAATATTTTGTAGTTTGTCAAACTAACAAAATAATATCAGAATTGCCTATCATAATAATTAGTCATAAAATACAAAAACCATGAAACATACCACACTGTGAACATCCAAAATCGTTGTACTCGAATCAATATGCCATTTTACGGCAATGGTGCAAGCTGGAAACTTAATGGCAAAGCTTCTCTCAAATTCTCACACATGATATTTTATGTAGCGGTCCATGGTGGTAAATTGCATGAGTTTTTTGGGGTCCACTTTTCCAAGTCTCTCAATATATGATGGTCTGCCTTATTTATCAATTCCATGATAGCCGTGAGGGTAATACATTAAAACTTCGTCCAATTCTTTAAATTCAAAATCCTAATACAAAAACAATTTGATTGAAAAAACAAGTTAAAAATCAATTAAAACTGGGATCCAAAGTACACCCAGAAATAAAATGATTTTGCTTACTGAAATGAGTAAAATTATTAAACCAGTTTACCTCCAAAAGTGTGTCTGTACCAAATTCTTTCCTCAACTGAATCATATCAGCCCACATGAGCTTTGCCTTTTCAAGATCGAATTTTCTTGCTATCAAAAACATGAAAAGTCATTGAACCACCAAAGTGTCAAGAAATTGAGGAAACAAAATAGAAGATAAACAAAACATGAGAAGGAAAGCCCCCTTCATACAGTTAACAACTTTTTTAGTCCAATTACAATAAACCCAAAACGATCTAAGGACCAAGTGCAGGATGTAAGCCTAATTAGTGAGCTTAACACAAGTTGCGAGTGTTATTTTAAAATCACATAGAAGAAAAATCCATGAATATATTATATTTACTCCAGCGTATATGATAAATATTTGTTTCAATGGCATTAGAATCCCGAAGACAGACACGAGCGTAGACCAACTTGTTCATTATGATTTAGTATGTTTTTCCCTCAGTAACATCAATTAGTTTTCCGCTAAGTTTCCAAGAATTAAGGATGACTCAGAGAGCCACAGGTGTTGATTGAGAAACAGAGATCCCGTAAATCAACTAGAATTCACATAATTGAAGAAGGCGTTCAAATACCGGGGTGACATTCTATTTTTGAGCAAAATCAGAGAGAATGCAGAGCTTACTTTTTCAAATTTGGTTAATTTTTCCTTTCAGAAACTTTTATTAGTTTATTCCTCCGTTGATGCCTCCCTCATAATTTGCAAATGAAAATTTTCAATTGATAAAGGAATTTCGAAATCAACAAAGGAACAGATCTCTAAAATCACACAGATTTAAACCCAATAACTTTTGTGGTAGAAATATAATAAACAATGACATCATGTAGATTAGAAAAATAGGCACCTATTCGATGCGATCGAAGCATTAAGAAGCACTAACGATGATGTTGTTGATAGGAATGAAGATCAATTTAATGAAAAAGCCTACGAATCCCATAACCATAAACTCGATTGCCATACGAGTCGCTACCTTTGGGAATTCTACACGCACAAATCAATTAAACCACTAATCACTCACAATTACCAAAAAAAATAGCGATCAAAGATTCAAAGTTCCTAAAGAAATCGAACCTTTGCGATTGTGCTTGTGGCATAGCTTTAACAAGGCGAACGATATCCTTGGTGAAATCTCGGAGCAGATCGAAAACCCGGTCCAAAGCGTCATCAATATGAGAGAAGGAAAATTTCACAGTTGATGGTTTTGGAACCAAGCGGATCAAAATGGGTGGTTTACGGATTTAAGGGGAAGTCGTTTTATTGCATCAAATGTTAGGGGATAGAATGAGATTTTGGGATTTGGCGCTTGCTTTAGAGAGTGGGTAGTGAAAATTTACTGTAGACTAAGATTATTCACAGTGCGCAAATTGCACGCTGTTGATAAGAGATAGAGACCTCCTTGAAAGTCATTGAAACTACTGATTTCTTCACGCTATTAGCAGCACGCTGATTATAAAAGTTTTAACGTCGTCCTTTTAGTTGCACGCCATTGAAACTACTATGTATATAAAATATGAATGTATTAGCAGCGCCTACAAATGTGTGTGTTGTCAATAATAACATCAACAACGTGCTTTAATTGTGCGTCGTTGATGTCGCGCTTCGAAAAGCTATATTTCTTATAGTGCTAATAATATGAGCCAAAGTCATGTGAGTTCCACGTAGTTTACATAATCATGTCAATGTATGCCATAGCTTTCCGACATCCAAGCCCCCCCCCAATAATATGAGCCGAGCATTGAATACGGGTAGCGTTCATCATGCACCCATTGTCGATTGAAGTAAAGGAAATTATAAACAAATTTATAATTCTCTTTTTCAGGCTTGATATAAATTTTGAATCTAATTCAAAATGAGGGTTTTTAATTTTGAAATGGTCTAATCATTATTTTTAAAAGCTCACCATGTTTGTTTGTATGATTACTGAATTCATGCAATTTTGTTATTATAAAATAATAGCACACATACTCATTATTTATAATATATCATGCATATATTATAAACAGTAAAATAACAAGGATGATCAATCGTCCCAAAACTATTTGGCCCGTGTTTGGCAAAATAACAAGGATGATCAATCGTCCCAAAACTATTTGGCCCGTGTTTGGCAGGTCCAATCCTAGGGAATGCACAGGATGCAAATGCAACAATTACATATGCTTCCAATATTTACATGTCTCGGATTTTCATAATTCATTCCTTATTGGAGATAGGGGAAAGAACACTCATTAGAGATTGGGTTAAAGATTACCTCCCGTCGTAGTTCTCAATCATTTCGTGGCACCGGGCGTGGCTCCCGCAAGGGTGAGCTAACCCCAAAAACCCTCACAGGTCCTGCTTAAGCTCCAAGCCTTTTCCCGCCCACCATCTTCCAATCTTGATTATAGTGGTGTTTTTGTTGCATATTTTAATATCATTTTATAGGCATTTTTGCATGCATTTATTTGTTTTAATTAAGTTTTTGTTTGTATTTCATGCATCGTGTCTACATTACATGCTCCCGGGTTTATTGTGTAGGACATAGCATTTTGCTGGAAAATTGAATCAGAATGAACCTCGCTCGATCCGTCATTTGCTACCGATTGAGCGAGGTGGAGATTAAACAATGAAGTTGAGATAGAGCATAACTCGCTCGATCCGCAACATTCTACTAATCGAGCGAGCAAGGAAGTGAATGCGAGGCAGAAGATAGTCCGCTCGATCTGCAAGTTTCTACCGATCGATCGCGATTCGGATTTTGGGAAATTATATCTGAAAAAGAAAACTTGCATTTGGAGGACTCTAGTCTATATTTAATATTTATATTCCAAATTTTGAGATTTTGTAATAAGACATGAATGGATTGAATAGCAGGAACTCTTTGGCGGCTAGTTTTTCTTCTAAATTTTTTTAGATTTATTATTTTCTTTTGAATTTCTCTAGAATTTCATGAGTATGTGTGGCTAAGTTCTAGAACTTGGTTGAGAAAGACAAACCCTTGAATTTATTTATTTGTAAGATTTAAATTTTCAGTGTTTGATTTTTATTTGAATATCAAAAGTTGTTTGGAATTTATTTTGTAAGGGAATGGGGTTGCACATGAACATTTTGAGGTGATGTCACAAGGTGTTGACAACACCTACAATAATACCTTGAGTAATTTGTAGCGGAATATAATTTAAACGTGAATAAAATAAACAAGCAACCAAATAAATAGACTCAAATGATTTAAGCAAGAATATAAAATACTCTTGCAGCGCCTCAGGGCAAAACTTCACTAGAAAATAATTCAAAGAGTTTTAGAAACCCTAAAACTAGTGATAATTGTAAAAATCAATTTCTCAAAACATATGAGAAATTAAAGAGTAAAATTTCTCCTAAAAATTCTATATGAAATAGAATAAAGAAAACAAAGTAAGGAGAAAAATTTTGATGCCAAAACTTATAGAAACGAAACACTCTTTGATCTTTGATCTTCAAGTGTTATTCAATTTTTCAAGGCAACAAGTAAGAACACGACCAAAACAAGCTTCAGAGAAATCTTCAGCTTTCTCACAATATACGTGTTCAGGTTCTCACAGTCGACTCTCTCTATATCTCGGTCAGTGTCTCTCTTTGCACGTATGCGCCTATCTTATATATAGACTAGAATCCTAAATATCTTTCTTTCCATGTATGCATAGGATTCTCCTAGATTTGATCATATCAAATCTGCAAAACATAAGAAAGTGATAAGTTAAATATGATATGATAATTAATCATAATATCTCAAATCTTATTAAACAGGGAAACTAATATTTAAACAATATATCCAAAAGATACTTTATGTCCAAGAGAGGCAAAAGACTTTAAAATAAAATCTTTTTAGAATTATGAAATTTAAGAAATAAAATATATCTTTCAATCTCTCTCTTTTTGCCTTTCTGGACAAAACACATTTAATTAAAAAACAAATCAACTAAAACTCCTCCTTAATCAAAACTCCCCCTGAATACTAAAAAAAAAATTCTCCCCCTAAGTTTAAGCAGAGGTGTTGTCACGAGATGTTGGCAGCATCTAGCTACAACACTCCAGATCAGAAAACATAAGTGCAAGTGGAAACAACAAAAAAAATATCAGAGCTAAAATCAAAAAAAAATTTGATTAGGAGCAGAGCAAAAACAAAAAAACTAAGCAACAAAAGCAATAATAAAAGATAAACTAAAACAACTAAGGCAAATCTAGAATTGATTGCTTTCAGATGAGTCATCCGCTTCAGCTTCTTCTTCTTCTCCAGCTTCACTTTCTTCTCCCCTTTTTTCTTCAGAAAGGCCAGTTCTACTTAACAGTGACTCGTAGTAAGCCTTCAACCCTTCATAATAGGCAAGATCAACCTTAGCCTGTGAAATCTTCTGCTCAGCATGCAGTAATTGAGCTTGAAAAAATGTAGGATCAATGTTCTGAGCAACAGAGGGGGGTACAGAAATTTCAGTGGCAGAGGGGGTGTTGGCAACACCTGCCACAACACCTGCGGCAAAATCTAATTGAGACCAAGGAAGGTCTATCTTTCTGTTTCCTCGCAGCAATGCAGGTGAAATTTTCAACACTTCCCCAGGCTCCGTGAGCAGCTCATCACCATCCTTCTCAATTTATTAAGATAGCAGCATCGAATAGATAAGAGAAGGATATGGCGGCTTCAGAGTTGGTTGTGCACAGTCAGCAAAGGCCATGACTGTATCAAAAAATAGTCGGTCATAGTTGAAGGTTGCTCCTGTTCCAATAGCGTATAGGACTGAAGCTTGATGCTTGGTAACCACAGTAGAATTCCCGGAAGGAGTCCAGGTCTTCACAGCCGTTTTGTGCAGAACATAATACAGAGAAGTGAGCTTGGCAGCCTGCAACTTCTTAGGGTGTGAGGGAAAAATAGTGACTTGACCACCTGTTATGACAGAGGTAATCTCATCCATAGAAGGCAGAGCCGCATCATCAACAGTCAATGTCTGCAAAAAACCATTAATCACAACAAGACTGAAAGAAAAAATTTGTCCTCGCACATACACTTTACCATACTTGACATTTTTGGGATCCTTCACGGCTTCAGTGAGGTTGCAATAAAACTTACGAACAAGTGCCCTGCAGTACGAACCAGCAGTGGTAACAGTGGACAACATGTTACTTACCTCAAACAACTTCACCATGTTCTGAGCTCTATAGCTTTCCAAATCAATGTTATGTTCCTCAAGGAACTCTCTATCAACATATTTATCCCAACAATCAGCAATCTCATTGGAATAAAAAGTTGAGGAATAGGAAGAATTTACCCGATAGTCTTCACCCAAGGTGTTGTCCAGAGTGTCGGCAACACCTTCCTCAACATCTTCTTCTTCTTCCTCAGAGTCATAAGATTCTGACTCTTCTTCCAATTCTTGTTCAGCATATGAGTCTTCGCTTGATTCAGAGCTAGAACTATCAGAAGGACGAGGGCGGTTATCAGCATATTCTTGCAGCATCTCCTCATTTGGTTCATCCTTGGAATTTTGAGGAGGAGCAGCAACTGTAGGCTTCTCGCTTTTGGACTTCTTCATCTTAGCCATGAACTGAGCTATTGAAATTTCCTCATCATCGAAGAAAACAAGAGGATCAGGGGTGGAGGTCTCCTCAACAACAGGAATAGATGCAGATGCATCTTTCTCTTCAGCAGCAACAGATTGAGTCTCTGACTCTGTGGAATCATCACTATCCTAAAAAAAATCACCTGCTGATTTTCTTTCAGCAGCAAACGAAACCGGAATAGCTTCTCCAAAAGGTTCCTGTAGTAACCCGTATCCAGAATTAATGATTAATGAGTAATTAATCGTGTGATCCTGTTTAGATTTATTAATACATGATTAAGGAAGTTTCTGTTGGATTAACGGACTTCAGAAATTGATTCAGAATGATCGAAAATGGCCCGAAGGGTGACCAAGAACGGAACAACGTTCACGAACGGAAGCAACGTTCTGGCAGTGATTTCATCCATGACGTCAAAAATATTACGTCATTGCTTACGCACTTTATGGGACATCGGAAGCAACGATGAGGATCGGAAGCAACGTTCGTCAGGTAGAACGGACGCAACGTTGAGGAACGGACGTTCCGTTCCGTGTCTATAAATAGAGGGTCCGAGAATTCATTTCTCACACCTCTTTCCTCTATTCTCTCTCGATTCCTTAGCCTTCTAACTCAGATCTAGGGAGATCTAGGCATCCTATGGGGAATCCGGAAGTGGCATAGCGATCCAAGCATCGTAGCGGAGCTGTGGCCTAGTTTGAGGCAATTGTCATCAGTGGGCTGACAACGGACGCATGTATAGCTATGGTCTCCTTAAATTATTTAGGAGTATTCAATAGCTTAGTTAAGAATTTTAGAGCTTAATTAATGATGCATGAGTATTTTCATTGTAGAGCTGATGTAGGCTTGGAACCTAGAGTGAGACTGCTGAAAGAGTGGGTGCCCGGTGAGCCAACTTGTGGCTAAGGGCTTTGATGACTCTTTGTATAAACAATCTTTTGTTTAATATTATTTACACTTTTATTAATGGCAATGACTTTATCTTTCTTCATATTGTTATATTGTGATATACTATTGTTGTTTTGATAAAGACCTTGAATATGCTATAGTGTATGTAAGATGTGGTAGAACATGGAGATGTCTATCATGAAACACATCTTATAGTCACTGTATATTCTAAACTGTTCCTAGTCGATTGAGCCGTCCAATAATAAGGATAAGGATCGCTCGAGTTTGAGACTAGCATTTGCGATGCGGAGTACTACGTTTCATTGGTAAGGAACATAGAGATGTTCGAAGCATGCAAATGGATATTCATATGATGAATGATCGAACTACCCTATCCGGACTTTCCAAGTGGTTATCACTTATCGAGTGGATATAGTCCGTGGTTTTGGTTGTACACCATTAGTCCTTACTACTTGAAACATCATTGAGACTCTATATGCTAGTACTGTGCTTTGACTCGTTTACCGACTCTATTGGGGTCATCAGGTGTCAGGATTGGGTACAGTTACAACACATATAGGAGTCGATGCTTTGTTGTCAAGGATTCACCACATACTTGCGAGTGTGGATATCCTATGCGATCTGAGGAGATATTAGTGTGACGAATCTCTGGCCAGAGTACATGATGTGGTTTAAGAAATGGTTTCTTAGTAGAACATGCGATGTCACTATTTGATCTTCAAAATGTATTGCATAGTTATCGAATCTTGAACGACTCTCGATATACCAATGGTTGTTGATTCGATCGGGATATATGGATGAAGGGACCGTACTGTACGCTAACCAAAATCTATTGGTTCTTGTAGGCACTATCAGTGATACCTAGGGAATCATGGGGCGATGTTGCTAGGCGCTCTTACCATGATTCGATGGGCAAGTCGGAAATTGTTGTTCCGAGTCACAAGGAGTTGTGAGCCCACGGCTAGCTGTATCCCTGAACCATTGAGGGTCACACAGTGTAATGGATTTTTAATCCCCGTTGAGATAGTTAAATTTAAAGAGTTAAATTTAATGAACGAAGAAGTTGGACTTCTTATTTAAGAGTAGAAGAGTAAGATTTCCTAAAATGACATAGGGATGACCATTTTTGGAAATCACTGAATTCGGATTCAGAAAAATTTATCTTGACTTTAAAAGGTGCATAAATGGTTTCTGTGCACATTGGTGAAATCGGTTTATCGATCGGAGTCACGATGAATTTTATATTAATTTCTGAACATGCGGGCTTTGCTTGTCGGGCTTGAACTTATGACTAATGGGCCCTAAGCTGTTAGTGGCCTACATTATAAATAAGTCATTGCAGTACAGAAATTACACACAACAGGTCACAAAATATTTTTAAAACCCTAGCTGCATTTTTAATAAGTGGCCGCCCCCTCCCTCCCTCTGCTCGAAAAAATCCAGCCTGTGAATTTTGAATTACAGTCTGGTTTAACGGATCAAATTCGTTAATCTCTTCGTAGAAACTTCTGATAGATTTTCTAGTGCAATCTATCAAAGGGATTAAATATCCGTTCGTGGACCTGATTGAAGAACAGTTCGTCCATCAGTTCCAGGGATATACAACAAGAGTAGAGCAATCTGTTGGTGTCCAAAATCTCGATTCGAGATTGAGGTAAAAATTTTATAATAGTTATTTAATTTTTACACACACAAAATTTAATCGTAAGGTTGATACCTATTATGGAATCGTTCCATACAAAAATTTTAAACTTCCGCTGCACCGGGTATCAATCCTAATTGATCTGATCGCCGCGTTTTCCAACAGTGGTATCAAAGCCAGGTTGCTCAGATCAAGCGATTAAATTAATCGATTGTACAAAAATTTTTTAAGCCTCGGTTTTTTGAAACAAAATAAATATTTAAAAATAAAATTTATTTTTTTTCGGGCAAAAACCCGGGCAGCGATTGGATCGCTGCCCTGCGCAGCGCTGGGCGCTGCACAGGGCGGCGCACGGCGCTGCCCATCGCAGCGCTGGGCAGCGCTCGGCGCTGCCCTAGGGGCAGCCGGGCTGCCCGGCCCGACCCCATTAGGGCGCGGGCAGCCCGGGAATGTCCCGGGCGGCCCGAGGGAAAAATTATTTTTAATTTTTAAATTAAATTTTATTATGTTAAAATTCTATTTTTGGTCCGATCGAAAATTGTTTTGATTGGTCCACGAGGCATCGGATCGAATTGTTCGAGTCCGAAAATTTTAAAATTGATTTTTGGATAAATTTGAATTTTTGGAAAATTTAAATATTTTATCCGTTAAATTGAATTTTGAAATTAATTATTTTTGGTACAATTGATGATAAGATATGATCTTATAGATATATTGAGTAAAATATGATTTTATGTATAAAATTGGATTTTATAGATAAAATATGATTTTATTTGATAAAAAGATAAAATATGATTTTGTATATAAAATAAGATTTTATGTATGAAATATGATTTTATCCTTTTAAATTTAAATTGCCATTGCATGTTATCCAATAAATTAATTTTGAATTAAATGTTATTGGATAAGGATGATCGATTGCCATGACCAATTTTGTAGGTGTATGTTAGAAATTTACATTTATTTTTATTGTTGTTGGATTTATTAATGGGCCTGGTTTATGGCCCAATATGAATGTCATATGTAATAAAAGTGGGCTTGGTTTATGGCCCGTTCCCACCCCTTAAAAATGTATCCCCTACTTATCATTGTTATTTATTGTAAATACATTAGATTTAGTGGGAGATCAAGATTTGAAGATGGAGGTGGGCCCAGCAGACAATAAAGACAGAAGAAATGTAAATTGGAAGCTCAATGTAATAGGATTACATTGCATACTGTATATTACCTAGGATTGGACTAAGACTCGTGATTGGCAACCACGGGTCGATTAGAAATGGAATCGATCATCCTATATAATATGTGATATTATAGTTGTATGCATGTTTTAGACAAAATTGTGTGAATCCGACAAGTATACAAAACTTTAAAAATGATGAGACAAATTTTCATAATTAAAAATCCCTCATTTTAAATATGATTTAAAATTGATATCAAGATAAATAAAGAAAATTTAAATTTGTTTAAATGTTCCTACCTTCCATCAACGATTAATGTATGAGATGCTACCCGCGGATACGGTCCGGCTCATATTATTGGGGGGGGCCCGTTCGTCGGAAAGCTGTACATTGGATCGACACATGTTGTAAGTTGGGTGGAACTCCCATGGGATCGGCTCATATTATTGGGGGATCCACATGGCGACCGTCCATCACAACTTAATATTGATGGGCCATCTTGACATGTCACAATAAACGGCGTCATATTATTGGGCCCTTATTGGACATGAGGTAAAAAACATGGAGGTTGCTTTGGAAGCAATTGGGCTCTACCTTTTGAAATTATGGTTGGCTGATATTATTCGGGACCATAGATTGTCAATTGGACTCCATGTTCTCACTAAGGAAAACAGTTTCCCGTTTTCACTAGAGGGTAGTGAAATCGTTAAAATAGTGGGAGTGAGATTCATAAAATAAATATCGCCTATTTTATGTCTTAGTAAATTGCTTAAACAATCACTGATATTTGTCTGTTTCTTTTCAGTATTTCATAAGATGAATTCGCGTAATCCACTTTTCTCGATCCTCGAACAAAATAAGTTGACTGGCGCAAACTATACGGAATGGTTCCGTAAGTTGAAGATTGTTTTGACTTCGGAGAAGATGCTCTACGTGTTAGAAAAATCTCCTCCGAAGGAAGCACCAGCTGACGTAAGTCCGGAAGAGTTAGCCAAACTTGATACATGGTGGGACCATGATATCAAGACCAAATGCTATATGCAAGCCTCGATGTCTGATGAACTCCAGAGGCGATTTGAGGACACCGTGAATGCTGCTGACATTCACGTTCAACTCAAGGAACTTTTTGGGGCTCAATCGAGGGCTGAAAGGTTCGCTACTGTAAAGGAGCTAATGACGTGTCGCATGCGTGAAGGAACTTCGGTCCGTGATCATGGGGTACGAGTGATTTGGCTCATACAGAAGTTGGTAACCCTTGATTTGGTGTTGGAGCATGAACTCAATGTGGACTTACTACTTCTGTCTCTTCCTTCTTCGTTTGACGGATTTGTGGTGAATTTCAATATGAACAAGATAGAGGCCTCCCTTGAAGAGATGCTCAATATGCTTGTGACATATGAATCCACATTAAAGAAGGATAAATCGGCTTTCTTGGTGGGCTCCTCTTCTTCTGCTAAGAAGGGGCCAAGTACAAATGGCAAGAAACGTTCTGCCCCACCCAAGAAAATCGAACCCGAGAAGAAGTACAAGACAAAGGCTTCAAACATGGAAAAATCCAAGGATGTTTGCCATTACTGCAAGAAGCCCGGTCATTGGAAGCGTAACTGCAAGGAATATCTAGAGCAGTTGCGAACTGCGAAGGGTATGTTCTATATTGAAATAAATGTTTCACTTAATACTACTTCTTGGGTATTGGATACCGGATGTGGATCTCACATTTGCAATGATTTGCAGATGATGACAAGAAGTCGCAGGCTTAGAATGGGTGAGACCCAGCTGAGGCTCGGAAATGGTTCCAGAGTTGAAGCTAAAGCCGTGGGAGATGTTTATTTAATTTTGCAGAACAGTTTTAAGTTACTTTTAAGAGATGTTTTATTTGTTCCGGATTTGATTAAAAACATTATTTCTGTTTCTATGCTTGATAGAGATGGTTATTCTTGCAATTTTGTGAATGGGATTTGCAATATTTACAAGAATGAATGTTTAATTGGAAATGGACAACTTGAAAACGATCTATACAACTTAAAACTAAAAGACGTTCCAATAAATTATGTTGATAAACCGGCAACAACAAACAAAAGGAAAATCGATAGCCAAAACCCGGCAAACCTTTGGCACGCTAGGCTAGGTCATATTTCCTCAAGGAGGATGAACAAGCTAGTGGGAGAGGACATGTTTGATATGTCTGATATTAACTCTCTACCTACTTGTGAATCCTGCCTGAAAGGAAAAATGACTAAATCTCCTTTTAAGGGGAAACCTGAGCGTAGTCAAAATCTGTTGGATTTGATCCATACAGATGTTTGTGGTCCATTTAGAATTGGTACTCAATATGGCCACACCTACTTCATTACCTTTACTGATGATTATTCGAGGTATGGGTATTTATATTTAATGAAATATAAGTCTGAAGCATTTGAAAAGTTCAAAGAATTCAAGGCTGAAGTAGAAAACAAGCTAGGTAAAAGTATTAAAGCACTTCGATCGGATCGAGGTGGAGAATACTTAAGTAACGAGTTTTTGGACTATCTGAAAGAGAATGGGATTCTCTCTCAGTGGACTCCTCCTATGACACCACAGCTTAATGGTGTATCGAAGCGTCGTAATCGAACTTTGTTGGACATGGTTCGGTCCATGATGAGCTTCACTGAGCTTCCACCTTCGTTTTGGGGCTATGCGCTTGAAACGGCGGTATTGTTGTTGAACAACGTCCACACTAAAGCAGTGGACAAAACACCATACGAGTTATGGAATGGCAAAGCTCCTAAGTATTCGTACTTGAGGATTTGGGGATGTCCTGCTTACGTGAAGCGGACAGTGGGAGATAAGTTGGATAGTCGATCCAGCTTATGTTATTTGGTAGGGTATCCGAAGAATTCAATCGGATATTATTTCTATTATCCTGCTGAAACAAAGGTGTTTGTTTCAAGGAATGCCACCTTCTTGGAGAAGGAGTTCTTATTGGATAAGAAAGGCGAGATGATGGAACTCGAAGAAATTCGAGAAGAACCCGAAATACAAAATAACGATCCTACACCTCAGGAACCATTGATAGACACGCCTGTACCTAGAAGATCCGAGAGGACTTCTAGACCTCCTATTCGATATGGTCTTCTTCTTGAAGGGGATCAAGATGAACCCGATGTTGGATGTGATCCAAGAAACTTCAAGGAAGCAATTTCTGATGCGGATTCAAATTTATGGCTTGAAGCTATGCAGTCGGAAATAGATTCGATGCATACAAACCAAGTTTGGTCTTTAGTAGATCCTCCCGATGGAATTGTTCCAATAGGGTGTAAATGGATCTACAAGAGAAAGCTTGGGCCTGATGGTAAGGTATTGACCTACAAGGCGCGATTGGTGGCAAAAGTTTATACTCAAAGACAAGGAGTTGACTATGATGAAACCTTTTCACCAGTTGCAATGTTCAAGTCCATAAGAATCCTTATTGCCATAGCTGCATGGTATGACTATGAGATATGGCAAATGGATGTGAAGACTGCTTTTCTTAATGGAGACATTAAGGAAGAAATCTATATGAAGCAGCCTGAGGGGTACACATCCATGGGAAGCGAGCATAAGGTATGCAAGCTTCAGAGATCAATTTATGGTCTAAAACAAGCATCAAGAAGTTGGAACCAGAAATTTGATGAAACAATAAAAGATTTTGGTTTCATCAAGAATCCGGAGGAACCATGCGTGTACAAGAAAGTAGTTAAGGATGCTGTGACATTCTTAGTACTTTATGTTGATGACATCCTACTCATTGGGAATGATGTAGGGATGTTGCAGTCAACCAAGATATGGTTATCAGGTAGATTCTCGATGAAGGATTTGGGTAAGGCATCCTATATTCTAGGGATACAGATCTATAGAGATAGATCTAAGAGAATGATAGGACTCACTCAGTCAACCTACATCGACACCATATTGAAACGGTTTTCAATGGATGGGTCCAAGAGAGGACATCTACCCATGTGTCATGGAGTTTCTCTATCCAAGTCTATGTGTCCCAAGACATATGAAGAGATTGAGAAAATGACACATGTACCATATGCGTCAGCCATAGGTAGTATCATGTATGGGATGATATCTACCAGACCGGATGTAGCATTTGCTCTGAGTGTCACAAGCAGATATCAAGCTAATCCCGGTCAAATGCATTGGAAAGCCGTGAAGGACATTCTTAAGTACTTACGAAGGACTAAGAATATGTTCATGGTATATGGAGGAAGAGAACTAAAATTGGAAGGCTATACCGACTCTAGCTTCCAAAGTGACGTGGATGACTCGAAGTCAACCTCTGGATTTGTGTTCATGCTCAATGGCGGTGCTGTCTCTTGGAAGAGTTCCAAGCAGGACACCACAGCGGATTCCACCACTGAAGCAGAATACATTGCAGCATCAGCTGCTGCTAAAGAGGCCGTTTGGATGAGGAATTTCGTCCAAGAGTTGGGCGTCATTCCTGAAGTTGTTGGTCCAGTCCCGGTGTACTGTGACAACACGGGTGCCGTTGCTCAGGCAAAGGAACCAAGGTCTCATCAAAGATCCAAACACGTACTGAGGAAATACCACATCATCCGGGAGATTGTGGAAAGAGGAGACATCACTGTCGAAAGAGTGGCCTCTGCAGACAATATCGCTGATCCACTTACTAAGCCCTTGCCAGGACCATTATTTGACAAACATCGCGAAACAATGGGTCTACGTAGTATGACTAGTTGGCTATAGGGCAAGTGGGAGATTGAAAGAGTGGGTGCCCGGTGAGCCAACTTGTGGCTAAGGGCTTTGATGACTCTTTGTATAAACAATCTTTTGTTTAATATTATTTACACTTTTATTAATGGCAATGACTTTATCTTTCTTCATATTGTTATATTGTGATATACTATTGTTGTTTTGATAAAGACCTTGAATATGCTATAGTGTATGTAAGATGTGGTAGAACATGGAGATGTCTATCATGAAACACATCTTATAGTCACTGTATATTCTAAACTGTTCCTAGTCGATTGAGCCGTCCGATAATAAGGATAAGGATCGCTCGAGTTTGAGACTAGCATTTGCGATGCGGAGTACCACGTTTCATTGGTAAGGAACATAGAGATGTTCGAAGCATGCAAATGGATATTCATATGATGAATGATCGAACTACCCTATCCGGACTTTCCAAGTGGTTATCACTTATCGAGTGGATATAGTCCGCGATTTTGGTTGTACACCATTAGTCCTTACTACTTGAAACATCATTGAGACTCTATATGCTAGTACTGTGCTTTAACTCGTTTACCGACTCTATTGGAGTCATCAGGTGTCGGGATTGGGTACAGTTACAACACATATAGGAGTCGATGCTTTGTTGTCAAGGATTCACCACATACTTGCGAGTGTGGATATCCTATGCGATCTGAGGAGATATTAGTGTGACGAATCTCTGGCCAGAGTACATGATGTGGTTTAAGAAATGGTTTCTTAGTAGCACATGCGATGTCACTATTTGATCTTCAAGATGTATTGCATAGTTATCGAATCTCGAACGACTCTCGATATACCAATGGTTGTTGATTCGATCGGGATATATGGATGAAGGGACCGTACTGTACGCTAACCAAAATCTATTGGTTCTTGTAGGCACTATCAGTGATACCTAGGGAATCATGGGGCGATGTTGCTAGGCGCTCTTACCATGATTCGATGGGCAAGTCGGAAATTGTTGTTCCGAGTCACAAGGAGTTGTGAGCCCACGGCTAGCTGTATCCCTGAACCATTGAGGGTCACACAGTGTAATGGATTTTTAATCCCCGTTGAGATAGTTAAATTTAAAGAGTTAAATTTAATGAACGAAGAAGTTGGACTTCTTATTTAAGAGTAGAGGAGTAAGATTTCCTAAAATGACATAGGGATGGCCATTTTTGGAAATCACTGAATTCGGATTCAGAAAAATTTATCTTGACTTTAAAAGGTGCAGAAATGGTTTCTGTGCACATTGGTGAAATCGGTTTATCGATCGGAGTCACGATGAATTTTATATTAATTTCTGAACATGCGGGCTTTGCTTGTCGGGCTTGAACTTATGACTAATGGGCCCTAAGCTGTTAGTGGCCTACATTATAAATAAGTTATTGCAGTACATAAATTACACACAACAGGTCACAAAATATTTTTAAAACCCTAGCTGCATTTTTAATAAGTGGCCGCCCCCTCCCTCCCTCTGCTCGAAAAAATCCAGCCTGTGAATTTTGAATTACAGTCTGGTTTAACGGATCAAATTCGTTAATCTCTTCGTAGAAACTTCTGATAGATTTTCTAGTGCAATCTATCAGAGGGATTAAATATCCGTTCGTGGACCTGATTGAAGAACAGTTCGTCCATCAGTTCCAGGGATATACAACAAGAGTAGAGCAATCTGTTGGTGTCCAAAATCTCGATTCGAGATTGAGGTAAAAATTTTATAATAGTTATTTAATTTTTACACACACAAAATTTAATCGTAAGGTTGATACCTATTATGGAATCGTTCCATACAAAAATTTTAAACTTCCGCTGCACCGGGTATCAATCCTAATTGATCTGATCGCCGCGTTTTCCAACAACTGCTAGGACTGCCTGTAGAAAGGTATGTAAGTACTGACTGAAATAGCCAGCGGGTTTTGCATGCTTATATGTTGCAATTGTGTGTCATATTATATTTCAGCATGTGCATGTGCATATCATATTGTGTCTGTCCATCTTTTGAGATGAGCCATGTAGGGCCGCTCAGCCCTGTTCGGACGGTTGATGTCGAGCGCCCCGTGATCGACGGGTTAGCCGGCACTGGCATCTGTAAGACACGGTCTACGTCCAGTAGGAATGAGAAGTGTACGCAGGGTTTTCTCCCCGGGTTGTACCACTCATGTCCTAGGCGCCATTACTGAGAAGTTGTATACAGTTATCCCAGATATGGATACCCTGTCATTTGCATGCATCATATTTGTATGTTTTACCCGTGCTTTCGTATTGAGCTTAGAGCTCACGTTCAGTCTTTTCTGTGTATCTGGACACCCCATTTGACGGGGCAGGTGTAGGTGCAGGATTGAGCACCAGGAGCTTGTAGTAGCTAGTGATCAGTGAAGACAACAGGATTAGCTGTAGGTTTTTGCCCTTTAGGCTTATTTATTGGGTTATATAAATCGAATTTGTTTAACCGGTTGTATTCTGCCGGTCTATTTTTATTTAATCCTTCCGCATCGATTTATTTAATTCATGCTTAATTATGCTCTTAACTCTGATTAGGTAGTGGATCCGGGTAGGGTCGCTACATTTATTAGTATCAGAGCATGCATGCAAGAGACTTGGGATATAGTATTAAAACTTTGGGTTATCCTTATAGGATTGATGAGACCTTGGAAGAGGTGATGATGCGGCGATTAGGTTGCCCGAAGACTATCATCATCGGCAGGAATTCTGAAGATTTGACTTATGGGATTCCAGCAATTGCGGACAGAAGCGAGAGATCGTGTCCGAGTTTTCAAGACTTCCTACTCATGTGGATCCTAGCTTTGGATCGAGTACCGGATGCCAGAGGCAGTGGAAGAGGATTGGTTGGGACGCACTTGATTTTTGCATCTGTACAGTCCGTACCATGATGACACTACTCTGAAGATTCTCTAGTCGTAGTTGGAGAGTTTGTCAGATAGACATTTACCAGGGAATGCCTCGAGTGTCTAAGGCATGACAGGTTTCGAGCGTAAGGCCATTAAACTCATGCAGAACATAGTTTTGCCGGTATGCTTGTATCGATGCGTTCGGTAGGAAAACGGGAAAATTCATGTTCAAAAGCATGATACGATTACAAGAAGAAAGCTGACGATAGATCGTGAGCAGAAGAGGTCGACTGACAGGCACTGATGCAAAGCATAGCTGGTTAGCGAGCTCAAGTTATTTCTCCGAAAGTCTTGGCAGGACGAGATACCGAGAGGATTGGTCGGGAGTATGCTTGTATCGATGCGTGTGTCGATTAGAAGCTTCATGCTCAAGAAACGAAGACTTGTACGATGATTTAAATACTGTATTGTTGTAGTTGTAAACAGTATTTCAGTTATAATGAATCATCATACTTTGGTTGTATCATTTCAAGTTCGATTGTACATTTCATTGTATTTTGAATACTGTAATTGTATTACATAGAATTGTAATAAAGAGACTTGTACATAACTTGAAGCAATGATACATGTTTTATTTATCCAGCAATTAGTGGATGATTGCATGATTGTGCGAAAGGTTGGCTTTGTTATAGTTGATTAGTGTTCAACTATTGTAGCTCATGGGATTTGAGTGGGCCAACTGTGACTGTTTGACTTGTGGTTAGTCTAGGTGTTTTCCTAGGATTGACCTAGTTAGTCAGAAGACTAAGATAGTGTCAGCGATGAGTGGACTCATCTAGTGGCATAAGATTATTGTTCGGTTTAGAACATTGGGCTTTGTTCTAGTTTGTTTCCTTAGAACAGTAGGCTGTCTGACCTTCGTTAAGTTGAGACTTGTGATGATGGGTTTTCATCGAGATGCGAGGTCTAGTATATGCCGAGAGTTGTGGACTATGACCATGACTAGACGTTATGGGGCGCGACCCTATGCCAGTGTTACTCTGGGAGTCCTTGTACTTCAGAGGTTACCTGGGAGCCTTCGTGCTTCAGGATTGGCGGTGGGAAGGCTACTCAGTCTATGGATTTGGTAACAGTCACAACAGGGTATGACCTTGGATTATATATCAGGTTTGATATCGATGGTTCGATATCGTCTGGTGTGCCAGAGCTATAGTTTGAGTGTTCTGCTATGGGAACCAGTCTGGGAGGGATTTCCTTGTCGAGTGTGTATTTTGAGCAGATAAGTTTTAACCTTTAAGTTACTGCTAGACGTGTGGATCTAGTAGGTGGATGGATTTCTACCAGTGATGGCTAAGGGGTTGTCATCAGAGTTGTGTTGAGGGTTTTCCTGCGATAGGAGTCATCCAAGAACTTGGATGGGATGCTATTTTAAGACTTAGAATCGAATACGAGGACTACTCCTTGATGATTGGCTTCATCTGTGATGGATTATATCAGATGTTAAGTATTGTACATGACTATTTGAGATGAGAGGGAAGCATGGCCTTTGACCGTGAAACCTTGGTGGTTGTCCAGTTGGGTTATCATGGTAAGCTACCTTAGTCTTGAATTGTTGCATAATCTTAGCAAGGGATATGATCAGGAGAGTGTCCAAAGATTGTGAAAATCTTTGGGATTCGTTAGTTATTCTTCTTGGAATTGACGAATCGTGATGTTCATCTTGAATGAATGAGGCAAGGACAGTGAGTCCAATGTTAGCGCTAAGTACTGTCTGATATTTTCAGATGTTGAGCGTAGGATTTTTCCATGGGATGGAAATGGTCTAGGTTGATAGATCGCGATGCAAATCTTGGGCTTAGTTCGTCTTGATGTTTGCCTTGGGTGAATAAAACAACGATTGGTAGTGCTAAGGTGGCACAGGATTTGTGCTAATGACTACTAGTGGCTATTGGCTAACTCTGCCAGAGTTAAGTTGATTAAGTTCAGTGTACGAGGCAACTGTCAGTAGTAAGACACGAGATTGTGTCGATAGGCTACTAATAGCTATTTTCTTGTTATCAAGTATGAGTGTGTTGAAACCAGAGCGAACTGGGTATTCCAAGTGTTTGGAAATAGTTCTTCATGGCAGCTGAGTCATGGTTATTAATTGAGCCACGTAGGTTTAAATGATCAGTGGTTGTTTGATCAGACGTGTGCGAGCATCAGTAGATCGACGAGTTTGATTGGTTGAGCCAATCAACTATGATTGAGGTGTATCAATTAAGAAATACTTGGGGTAGTATTTTTCTATTAGTGCTTAGGATATGAGTACTTGGTACAATCTCAGAGCATTCGGAAAAAAATGGATGATTTAGAGTCTCTAGAATTGCTGGAGATGAATAATTTGGGATGGCTGTAATCGGGAACGATTGCAATTGGACTTGTATGGACAAGTTAGGTGATAACTTGACGGTGGAGACAAACGAAGGAATTGGTAGCTCACTGGATAGTGTTCTTGTGATGATGTCTTAGTAAACTGTTGGGTTTGAGATCCAACGAGGATTTTGTACTCGTATGGACATCAGTTGTCTGATCGTGAGGTGTGACATTAGCTGAGATCTAGTTCTCGAGATCCAGCAGGTTGTGTCACTAATATTTCAGCGGGTGATGTGCGATATCTCTGAAGTGATTGAGATAGTCAAGGATCGACTTAGTAGCCAACGAGGTTTGCCTTTGGGATCGAAAATTTCGCAAGATCGTGACAGATCGAATTTGTTCTTTCGAGTCAGTGAGTCACATCCATGCAGACTGTTTGTCAAAGATATTGCGTTTTAGCACTGAGCGACAATCAGAGGTAATTTGTGTGACAAGTTACTTCGAGCATAAGTGTAACGCCCCGATTTTATCTTAATCGACTTTATTTGAGATAATCGGAGATTCCAGAGTTCAAGAAGCCGACTTGATTTTGATCAGGGTCCTTTTTGCAAATTTAGGATTTTTTAGGGACTAAAATGCAAATATTGGATTTGTTAGATATTTAAGCATGAGATTGAATTTTCTTCCTTGTTATCTTCTTCCTCCTCACGCCTCCCTCCATTGTTGAAATCCCAAAACACTTTCCAAGCTTTTAGATTTCCTCCCGAGCTCGATCCGTCCGTTGGAAATCATTTCTGAAAGCAGATTAGCGATCACGGCTGCGAGAGCTTCGTTCTATCGTAAGTTTTTCTACGATCAGATACATTCTAGTTTTGGGATGTCGTTAGAATCGATTGAGTTGCTAGTATGTTGTTCTTGGCAGAGTTCTGATTGTTTATTCTCTGTCGGTTTTGATATAGAGCGTCGTTTGGATTTGTTATGATTTTTGGAAGCCTATTTCGAAAATGAGGATTTTAGATTTGTTGAGTTTGAGCTTTTGTTGTTTGTTTGGGCATTGTATTGAGTTGATATCATTGTTACGATGCTGTCTGCGTTTCCGGTTTATCAGAATTTAGCCGTTATGCCGTCAGTTTGAAGTTTGGATGTCGTTGAGTTGTTTTGATTGAGAGATTGAATGTCGATATTGATCTTGATGGCTTCTTTTGTTTGATTGATTTGAAGCCAATGGAATTTCTAGATTGCAGCTTTGTGCCGTCTGAAGATTGTAGCCGATATAGTATCGATTTCTTATTATCGATTGAGGAAGTTTGATTGAATCTTGATTGAGTATTGTTGTTGTTTCCAGATTTGGAGCATCGACGTTTGAGAAAAGGTATAAGATGACTTAGACTGGAATGTAACGAGTGAATCGAATCCGACTTGATTCGAGTGTTTCGGAAAAATCACATACTTGCATGTTATTTGATTTACTTGAATGAGTTATGATTTGAATTGCATTCATATTGAGCCAATGGATTTATTTCATTTTGAGTTAGACGTTCTGAAAACTATGGTAGGGGGCATTGACAGGCGATTTACTGCAATGACCGACTTAACTCTATATAGTTGCTTTAGAGTCTAGAGGATTGAATTATACACTATCCACCCCGAGTGGAGGGTCGGTGCAATTTTGTGTGATAGTTCATCCTCGGGATCCCAATAGAGGTAGAGAAGAGCTAATTACCTTGATTATCCGGACTTGATAATCCCAGAATTTTAAAGACATGCATTTCATTTTGAATTTTCTTGGATTTGCATGATTGATATTTGAATATCTGGAAGTTGATGTATTTCGTTTTGAGATTCTTATATGATATATCATGTTTGTCTCTTTTACTGGGAATATTATTCTCAACGGATTATCCGGCTGTTGTCTTGTCTTTGTATGTGTGCTTGGCAACAGGTGGGGCAGGACCGAGTCAAAGATCGCATGGCTAGGTGGTCGAGTTGATAGAGTGAGGCCTTGTTGTTGTAGAAGTCGAATATGTAATCAAACTTAGATTGTATTCGAACTCGAGTTATATTTTGGATTGTAAACTTAGATTGAAAGCATGTTCTATTAGTTTGGATTGGATGTATAACTTTAGATCTATCTTTTAATGTATTATGCATGTTGGTTATGCTGATGAATGTTTTAGATTGAAGATTTGATAGGTGTTTGAATTGTTGAAAGCCTGCCCTGTTTTTGAGGTTTTCTGGGCAGAGGGCGCGCTCAATCGCGCGAGTTCGTCGGATCGAGCGCGGCCCATTTATTGTTGAGGCAGCAACTTCGCAAAACTTGGTGCGCTCAATCCCACGAGTACGTGTGATCGAGCGCAGCACTATTCACCAGAACTTAGCACTTTTGTGGTGCGCTCGATCGCACGAACTCGTGCGATCGAGCGCGGCACTATTCATCCGAAAAAAAAAAATTTATTTTCTTTTCTTTTGGATTTTGATTAATGATGTTTAATTATTGATTATTCGTTATTAGCCGATTAGAATCGAGGTCTCACATTAAGTGGTATCAGAGCAATAAGATCTTGGACTGAATATAGAAGTGAGCGGGGTAGATCGGGTCCGCATGAATTGAATTTTTGCATGTGTTTGAGTTATCTAAATTGATTTATTTAAATATCATGCGAGCATGCTTCATTGTTGAGAATTAATTGAATTACATTATTTTGTGATTTGAAATGTAAAACATAAATTATTTGAGATATGAACTGTATTTCACCTGTATCCGGAATTCTGAGAGGTTGCAAGGACACTGATTGCAACGATTGAGATATCCTGTGTCCTAATCTTTGATTATCAAATGGGTCCTCGATGAGTTATTAACAGGAACCCACCGCCAGTTACTCCACCAAATGAGCAAGCTAGTACTGAAACTGTTCAGATGGATGCTACAGCGACGCCGATGGAAACATTGCTGAAGAGGTTTCAGTCGTTTAATCCGCCGTTGTTGATGGGTATTGAAAATCCAGTTTACTGTGAGGGTTGGTTGGATGACGTTGATCAGTTGTACGATTCCCTTGACTATCATCCAACCATCGTATTACCAGAACCAGTCCTTTCAATTTCAGAACCAACCACCGAGTTCTGAAGGTGGTAGCAGTGGAGGTAATAAGAAGGAATACTATCATCCGAAAAGGAAGCAGTTTAAGAAGCATGGAACCAGTTCTTCGAGCTCTAGTGGCTCGAGACAATTTGGATCGGGACAGAGTTCGGATCAATCAGGCCTGTCTTGTGCCAACTGCGGAGGTCGTCACTCCAGTGACCAGTGTAGAGGTATTTTTGGAAGCTGCTATATCTGTAACCAGGCGAGGCACTTTGCCAGAGTGTGTCCTCAGCGTGTCCTTGAGCAAGCTCGGAGTGGAAGTTTTTCGAGACAGACAGCTCAGCCTCAGCAACAAGCTCCTATTGTAAGAGTGGGTGCCCAGTGAGCCAACTGTGTGGCTATGGGCTTTGTTGACTCTTTGTATAAACAATCTTTTGTTTAATATTATTTACACTTTTATGGCAATGACTTTATATTACTTCATATTGTTATATTGTGATATACTATTGTTGTTTTGATAAAGACCTTGAATATACTATAGTGTATGTAAGATGTGGTAGAACATGGAGATGTCTATCATGAAATACATCTTATAGTCACTGTATATTCTAAAACCGTTCCTAGTCGATTGAGCCGTCCGATAATAAGGATAAGGATCGCTCGAGTTTGAGACTAGCATTTGCGATGCGGAGTACCACGTTTCATTGGTAGGGAACATGGAGATGTTCGAAGCATGCAAATGGATATTCATAGGATGAATAGTCGAACTACCCTATCCGGACTTTCCAAGTGGTTATCACTTATCGAGTGGATAAAGTCCGCGGTTTTGGTTGTACACCATTAGTCCTTACGACTTGAAACATCATGGAGACTCTATATGCTAGTACTGTGCTTTGACTCGTTTACCGACTCTGAGGGGGTCATCAGGTGTCGAGATTGGGTACAGTTACGACACATATAGGAGTCAATGCATTGTTGTCAAGGATTCACCACATACTTGCGAGTGTGGATATCCTATGCGATCTGAGGAGATATTAGTGTGACAAATCTCTGGCCAGAGTACTTGATGTGATTTAAGAAATGGTTTCTTAGTAGCACATGCGATGTCACTAATTTGATCTTCAAGATGCATTGCATAGTTATCGAATCTTGAGCGACTCTCGATATACCAATGGTTGTTGATTCGATCGGGATATATGGATGAAGGGACCGTACTGTACGTTAACCAAAAATCTACTGGTTCTTGTAGGCACTATCAGTGATACCTAGGGAATCATGGGGCGATGTTGCTAGGCGCTTTACCATGATTCGTTGGGCAAGTCGGAAAGTGTTGTTCCGAGTCACAAGGAGTTGTGAGCCCACGGCTAGCTGTATCCCTGAACCATTGAGGGTCACACAGTGTAATGGAGTTTTAATCCCCGTTGAGATAGTTAAATTTAAAGAGTTAAATTTAATGAACTAAGGAGTTGGACTTCTTAAATAAGAGTAAGGGAGTAGGATTTCCTAAAATGACATAGGGATGGACATTTTTGGAAACCACTGAATTCGGATTCAGGAAAATTTATTTTGACTTTAAAACGTGCAGAAATGGTTTCTGTGCACATTGGTGAAATCGTTTCATCAATCGGAGTCACGATGAATTTTATATTAATTTCTGAACGAGCGGGCTTTGCTTGTCGGGCCCCAGCTTATGACTAATGGGCCCTAAGGTGTTAGTGGCCTGCATTATAAATAAGTTATTTCAGTACAGAAATTACACACAACAGGTCATAATTTTTGAGACAGAAAAAAAAATCGAAACCCTTCTCTCTCAAAGAATTTTCGGCCGTCCCCTTCCTGCTCTGCCCGAGAAAATTCCGGTCTGTGATTTTGAATCGCAGTAAGGAATAACGAATCAAATTCGTGTATTCTCTTCGCAGAAAACTTCTGATAGATTTTCTAGTGCAATCTATCAGAGGGATTAAACCTCTGTTCGTGGACCTGATTGAAGGCGTTCATCGGTTCCAGGGAGAGACAACAAGAGCAGAATTGTTCTGTTGGTGTCCATTAATCTCGTTGCGAGATTTGAGGTAAAATTTATTTAATTGTTATTTAAATTTTACACACACGTAATTCAATCGATGAACGGTTGATACCCATACCATGGAAACGTTCCATGAAAAATTTTTAAACTTCCGCTGCACCGGGTATCAATCGTAATTGGTCTGGGAACTCGCCAGTTTTCCAACACCTACTGTCCACTCTTTTCAACCTCAGCAGCAGAATAGACAGGAAGGTAATCAGTATGCAAGCCAGCCTCCCAGACAGTAGGCACGAGTCTTTTCTCTGTCTGAGAAACCGCAGACTCAGGCTGCACCTGATAATGACAGATCAGGTAACGTTTGATTTTGGTTTTCTATTCTTACTGGACTCTTGGATATTGGCGAGTTAATTGCCTTCTTATTGAAGAATCTGTTTAATTTTTATCGTGCCTCTAAACTTTTGTTTAATCGTTCTAATTGACGAATACTCCTGTAGTGTTGTTAATCTTTCTATTAACCGGATCTTTCAGAAGAATTAGTTGAGACTAGGAATTCTTATCGTTGATTTCTTATCTTTTGGAATGAGAATTGTGCTGATCTTTCAGAGTTTTTGAGAATCGTATAGCAGATATTGGTACCAAGCAGTTGTTTGTTATTATTCAATGTCGGAATTCTTTTGGATTGAATGGTCTTCTTCGATTGTTTGAGTTAATGATGGAATTGTTGCCGATCAGCGCTCTCTTCTTATCGAGATTTTGGGATGTATTCTTATTCAGAGGAATCGCGCTATAGTCTGGACATCGAGACAGCTGAAGACGCTCGAGACTCAATGTCTGAATCTGGACTTCGAGCTCGCAGCAATCTTATTGATTTGGGGATCTATTATCTATTTTCTTATGAGGAGATTTCCGTGATCTTTTCTAATATTTGGGAGTTGGAGTTGTTGTTTTCACAGTTGGAGATGATTTGGAGGCAGAAAAGAGGATTAGATTGTATGAGATTTCTGACTGCGAATCTTTATCTAAGGAATTGTATGCAACAACTGATGTTTTGAGCTGTTCTTATTTAATCTACTATCTAACTTCGATTGACCGATTGTTGAAATCGGCTATCATTTTTTGTACAGAATGACTTTCAGTCAAGACTAAAGGATTGATATCTTGTCAGAGGTCGTCAGATGTCATGTTTTGCCGAAGTCTGTTAGTTTAGTCGGAGATCCTCGATGCACTCGTTCTTTCGGCAAGGACTTTGATGAGATTTGTTGTCTGATTTCAACTCTTTCAGTTTGATATCCTCAGAATGACGGACAGCCAGATCAGACGAGTCGAACTTAGATGTATGTCTTGAGTTGAAACCATAGACGATTGGATTGTGACTGAGCAGATGAGGATTATGCTGACGAGAATGAGTCGACTTTTGATTGGCGGACTTGAAGGAGTATTTGAGAGACACAGTTCGCGTTGGAATGCCCCGATTTTAACTTAATCGACTTTATTTGAGATAATCAGAGATTCCAGAGTTCAAGAGCCGACTTGATTTTGATCAGGGTCCTTTTTGCAAATTTAGGATTTTTCAGGGACTAAAATGCAAATATTGGATTTTTTTATATATTTAAGCATGAGATTGACTTTTATTCCTCATTATCTTCTTCCTCCTCACGCCTCCCTCCATTGTTGAACGCCCAAAACCCTTTCCAAGATTTTAGATTTCCTCCCGAGCTCGATCCGTCCTTTGGAAATCATTTCTGAAAGCAGATTAGCGATCACGGCTGCGAGAACTTCGTTCTATCGTAAGCTTTTCTACGATCAGATACATTCTAGTTTTGGGATGTCGTTAGAATCGATTGAGTTGGTAGTATGTTGTTCTTAGCAGAGTTCTGATTGTTTATTCTATGTCAGTTTCGATATAGAGCGTCGTTCGGATTTGTTATGATTTTTGGAAGCCTTTTTTGAAAATGAGGATTTTAGATTTGTTGAGTTTGAGCTTTTGTTGTTTGTTTGGGCATTGTATTGAGTTGATATCGTTGTTACGATGCTGTCTGCATTTCCGATTTATCAGAATTTAGCCGTTATGCCGTCAGTTTGAAGTTTGGATGTCGTTGAGTTGTTTTGATTAAGGGATTGAATGTCGATATTGATCTTGATGGTTTCTTTTGTTTGATTGATTTGAAGCCAGTGGAATTGCTAGATTGCAGCTTTGTGCCGTCTGAAAATTGTAGCCGGTATAGTATCGATTTCTTATTATCGATTGAGGAAGTTTGATTGAATCTTGATTGAGTATTGTTGTTGTTTCCAGATTTGGAGCATCAACGTTTGAGAAAAGATGTAAGATGACTTAGACTGGAATGGGACGAGTGACTCGAATCCGACTTGATTCGAGTGTTCCGAAAAAATCACATACTTGCATGTTATTTGATTTACTTGAATGAGTTATGATTTGCATTGTATTCATATTGAGCAAATGGATTTATTTCATTTTGAGTTAGACGTTCTGAGAACTATAGTAGGGGGCATTGACAGGCGATTTAATGCAATGACCGACTTAACTCTATATAGTTGCTTCAGAGTCTAGAGGATTGAATTATACACTATCCACCCCGAGTGGAGGGTCGGTGCGATTTTGTGTTATAGTTCATCCTTGGGATCCCAATAGAGGAAGAGAAGAGCTAATTACCTTGATTATCCGGACTTGATAATCCCAGAGTTTTAAAGACATGCATTTCATTTTGAATTGTCTTGGATTTGCATGATTGATATTTGAATATCTGGAAGTTGATGTATTTCGTTTTGAGATGCTTATCTGATACATCATATTTGTCTCTTTTACTGGGAATATTATTCTCACCGGATTATCCGGCTGTTGTCTTGTCTTTGTATGTGTGCTTGGCAACAGGTGGGGCAGGACCAAGTCAGAGATCGCATGGCTAGGTGGTCGAGTTGATAGAGTGAGGCCTTGTTGTTGTAGAAGTCGAATATGTAATCAAACTTAGATTGTATTCGAACTCGAGTTATATTTTGGATTGTAAACTTAGATTGAAAGCATGTTCTATTAGTTTGGATTGGATGTATAACTTTAGATCTATCTTTTAATGTATTATGCATGTTGGTTATGTTGATGCATGTTTTAGATTGAAGATTTGATAGGTGTTTGAATTGTTGAAAGCCTGCCCTGTTTTTGAGGTTTTCTGGGCAGAGGGCGCGCTCGATCGCGCGAGTTCATCGGATCGAGCGTGGCCCTTTTATTGTTGAGGCAGCAACTTTGTAAAACTTGGTGCGCTCGATCCCACGAGTACGTGCGATCGAGCGCAGCACTATTCACCAGAACTTAGCACTTTTGTGGTGCGCTCGATCGCACGAACTCGTGCGATCGAGCGCGGCACTATTCATCTGAAAAAAAAATTTATTTTCTTTTCTTTTGGCTTTTGATTAATGATTTTAATTATTGATTATTCGTTATTAGCCGATTAGAATCGAGGTCTCACAATAAGTGTTTCCCCGTAGTGACTAAGGAATAGATGAATTAGTCCTTTCAGCGCTAAGGCTGATGCCTTCAGCAAAAGGAGCAATTTGACTATTGAGAATCCGTTGGGATTTAGTTTCTAAAATCTTTATGTTCAACCGTTGTAGGTTGGGACAAGCGATGATGGTATCACCAGAGACTCCGAGTTGAGTTATACTAGGCGCATGTAACTGTCGAGTTTCGAGACGAAACAGGAAGCGTTTCCATATGTCTGTGTACTGTGGAATGTCCCAGTCAAGCATATTGGTGGGAGCTTGCCTTAGTCTTGATGTGTGCACAGTGATTGCGAGTATGTATAACTATCAGGAGGATGTCTATCGATTGAATTCGTGGGTGAATAACCTATGGTTGAGATGATGTAGATCATCAGAGGTGTAATAACTTCTATTGCAATGTATGCATGGCTTCGCAGGCCAATGGCTAGGAGATGACTTAGAGTCATTATCGATGAGCGATGATAGTTTTCATCAAGGCATAGTGTTGAGTTATACTAAGAAACGTGAACTATGATTCGCACTAGACATGGTATTGGATTCCCAGTATTGCTTGGGAAGCTTATTTGCTTCGGTAAGGCATGGGAAGGATGACTAGTCTAGGGAATCGTGATAAGCAGTTATGTTGAAGTATGACTGTGTGGCAACTAGATTCTCTTGAGGAAAAATTCGGGCTTTGTTGTGTCGGCACGATGTTTGGTGTTTCCTGACTAGAGGTGTTGAGCACCGAGAACTTTTGGAACCATTAGATGGTTAGAGCTAGTTGGTAATTCGACGAATGTAGTAAGCCAATCAAGTTATGATTTGGTCTTCGACAGTCTAAGACTTTTCCTTGGGACAATGATCTCGATCAAGTTGGTGTTGGTATCTTTCATGATCAGAGAGATCGTGGTCAGTATGGAAGACGTATCAGTGTTGTGATACATTAGTGCCAAGGAAGTTTGAATGTCAACCAGCAGCGCAGTAATCTTCAGTTGGGAGGA
The DNA here is from genome assembly GCF_033568475.1 of Henckelia pumila. Lineage (NCBI taxonomy): Eukaryota > Viridiplantae > Streptophyta > Magnoliopsida > Lamiales > Gesneriaceae > Henckelia > Henckelia pumila. Next base: position 138,148,787 of record NC_133120.1, read on the forward strand.
TGTTAATGCGGTTCAGCATTAATGGAGCTTGCAGAGAATTTGATGAGAGTCTGATTGTGTCGGGAGATATTTTGACCAGGAACTCGAGCAAGGGTTTCTAGTATGTTCTCGAGGTTTTACCCTAGATTTCGAGGACGAAATCTTTTAAGGGGGGGAGAATGTAGTAACCTGTATCCAGAATTAATGATTAATGAGTAATTAATCGTGTGATCATGTTTAGATTTATTAATACATGATTAAGGAAGTTTCTGTTGGATTAACGGACTTCAAAAATTGATTTAGAATGATCGGAAATGGCCCGAAGGGTGACCAAGAACGGAAGCAACGTTCATGAAAGGAAGCAACGTTCTGGCAGTGATGTCATCCGTGACGTCAAAAATATTACGTCATTTCTTACGCACTTGATGGGACATCGAAAGCAACGATGGGGATTGGAAGCAACGTTCGTCAGGCAGAACGGACGCAATGTTGAGGAACGGACGTTCCGTTTCGTGGTTATAAATAGAGGGTCCGAGAATTCATTTCTCACACCTCTTTCCTCTCTTCTCTCTAGAGTCCTTAGCCTTCTAACTCAGATCTAGGGAGATCTAGGCATCCTATGGGGAATCCGGAAGTGGCATAGCGATCCAGTCATCGTAGCGGAGCTGTGGCCTAGTTTGAGGCAATTGTCATCAGTGGGCTGACGACGGACGCAGGTATAGCTATGGTCTCCTTTAATTATTTAGGAGTATGCAATAGCTTAGTTAAGACTTTTAAAGCTTAATTAATGATGCATGAGTATTTGCATTGTAGAGCTGATGTAAGCTTGGAACCTAGAGTGGGACTGCTAGGACTGCCTGTAGAAAGGTACGTAAGTACTGACTAAGATAGCCAGCGGGTTTTGCATGCTTATATGTTGCATTTGTGTGCCATATTATATTGCATCATGTGCATATCATATTGTGCCTGTCCATCTTTTGAGATGAGCCATGTAGGGCCGCTCAGCCCTGTTCGGACGGTTGATGTCGAGCGTCCTGTGACCGACGGGTTAGCCGGTACTGGCATCTATAAGACACGGTCTACGTCCAGTAGGAATGAGAAGTGTACGCAGGGTTTGATCCCCGGGTTGTAACACTCATGTCCTAGGCACCATTACTGAGCAGTTGTATACAGTTATCCCAGATATGGATACCCTGTCATTTGCATGCATCATATTTGTATGTTTTACCCGCGCTTTCGTATTGAGCTTAAAGCTCACGTCCAGTCTTTTCTGTGTATTTGGACACCCCATTTGACGGGGCAGGTGTAGGTGCAGGATTGAGCACCAGGAGCTTGGAGTAGCCAATGATTAGTGAAGACAACAGGATTAGCTGTAGGTTTTTGCCCTTTAGGCTTATTTATTCGATTGGGTTTTATAAATCGAATTTGTTTAACCGGTTGTATTCTGACGGTCTGTTTTTATTTAGGCCTTCTGAAACGATTTATTTAATGCATGTTTAATTATTTTCTTAACTCTGATTAGGTAGTGGATTCGGGTAGGGTCTCTACAGTTCCTGGGTACTTGTTTTTCCCCTTTTTCGGCGTACAAGCTTGAAATCTTCATCAGAGCTTTCATCTCTAGAGGTAAACTCAGTGTCCACCAGAGATGGTCTAGATGGTTGACTCTTCCCTCTAAATATTTTTGAAGCAGTGTAATATGGATTATAGCCAGCCTATCTCTTGGATCTACGGGTCAAGGGTTTCGAAGGAAACACCTTGTTCAGTACGCTCATATCTGGAAAATTCTATACATCAATCTCATTGTCTGGCTCTCCTGGAGCAATGGAGTCTAGGGGCATTGATTCTTCAGCAACAGAAACTATGACTTGTTCAATCACGGGGTGTGGTGACTGAGGTGTTGTAACACCTTCAGCAGCATCTTTTGTATAGCCCATCTCCGGTCGGATATCGTGAGAGTCAAATCCCTTTCCCGCCATTTAAAATTTTCTAAAGTGAAAATACGAACAAAAATATAGGGCAATTGATAAACAGGGAGCACTGAGAATAGGGAGGTGCGAGATGAAGTAAGGAAATAATATATTTCCATAAACAGATAAAAACCCAAATATATAATACACTAAACCTTTTCCTATTCTAACTCGGATTCTCAGTAGGCCCCAACGGTAACAAAATCCCAACGGGTTAACTCCAAAATGGTAACAAATCAAATTAAATAAGGAAACAAATCTCTTCGATTTTCACCGATAATCTAGACTCAAATATTTCAACAAATATTTCCAATTTTAACTCCTCATCAGAATATAACACCACTGAAACAAAATCCAATATCATTTCAAATTCCAAAAATCAGTGGATAGGGCAAAAATCAAAATTTTCATTTGATCAGATTTTATAACCTTTCGGCCCAAGATATTCACAAAATAAAAATATGCATGTCCTAATTATGTCTAAAACAGAGTGTGACAAAAATAAAATGCAATCACATGCAAAAATATATGTTGACAAATGAGGTGTTTTCAACGATGTTGGAAACATCTTCTAGCAACACTTCAGGATTCTGAATTTTTTTTTTATCCAATTCATTATTACAGAAGTGGTAGCCTGCACATTAAATGAAACGATCTTCAATGGACCCCTTTAGGTAGCTTTTTCCATTTTCTTCTGATTTTCAATCAAATTTGATGATTGATTCAATTCAAGTTTAATCATTTTGTTTTGTTGATATTCTAAATTTGCAAAGTCACTTTTCATTTGGGACAAGATCATGGAATACACGAACATCCCTCCACTACTTCGTGACTTGATCAAAACTCTTTTTTCAATTATTCCATATTAAACTGTAAAATATTTTTCAAATAATCCTGAGTGAAAAACAATAGATGGTTACAACGTATCCAACACATCAAAAAACAGAATGAATGCATGATTGCAATTTGCCTAAAGAATCCTAAAAATGCACATGCATGAAAAGGTGTTGTCACAGGGTGTTGGCAACACTCCTGAAAACATCTCGGTTCTATCTATAATGCACACATACTGAGATACTTCCTTAGACTAGAGAATTTCTCGAAATCCAAAGCTTTTGTGAATATATCAGCTAATTGGTTATTTTTTCCAACAAACTCAATTAAGATCATACTTTACTCGACCAAATCTCGAATGAAGTGATGTCTAATATCAATGTGTTTGGTTCGAGAGTGTTGTACTAGATTTTTGGATATATCAATGGCACTAGAATTATCACAGTACACAATAGGAGTATCACTCTTAACACCATAATCATTTAGCATTTGATTCATCCAAAGGAGTTGTGAGCAACAACTACCAATAGCAACATACTCAAACTCGGAAGTAGAAAGTGAGACACAGTTTTGTTTCTTACTATACCAAGATACTAAGTTATTACCCAAGTAGAAACATCCTCCCAAAGTTCTCTTTCTCTCATCTAAGTCCCCAGCCCAATCAGCTTCACTAAACCCTACCAAATTTGAATTGGTTTCTTTAGTGTACCACAAACCCAAATTCAAAGTACCTGCCACATATTTCAGTATACGTTTTACGGCCTTTAGGTGAGTAATTTTTGGGTTAGACTGGTATCCAGCAAACAAACAAACACTATACATGATATCAGGTCTAGTAGAATTAAATACAAAAGACTACCAATCATGCTTCTGTAGAGGGTGTTGTCAACACCTTTGGCAACATCCTCCCTAGACAGTTTTTCATTAGACCCCATAGGTGTGCGCATGTGTTTAGTGTTGTCATTCAGAAACTTTTTCACAAGATTTTTAGCATACTTGCTTTGACACAGAAATATACCATCATGCATTTGTTTCACTTGCAAGCCCAAGAAATAAGTTAATTCACCAACCATGCTCATTTCAAATGTAGAAGACATGCACTTCACAAAATCATCAACAAGTTTGTTATTTGAAGCACAAAAGATTATATCTTCTACATAAATTTTGCAAATCAGGATATTACCTTGAGACTTTTGCACAAATAAAGTCTTATCAACTTCACCTCTTTTGAAGCCAATATTGAGCAAGTACTTGGTCAGTCTTCCATACCATGCACGTGGTGCTTGCTTCAATCCATACAATGCCTTTTTCAACTTATACACATAATAAAGATGATTTGGATCCTCAAACCCTTTAGGCTGTTTCACATAAACTTCTTCATTTAGGATCCCATTCAAAAAGGCACTTTTTACATCCATTTTAAAAAGTTTCATTCCCATGTTACATGAAATAGCAAGCAAAAGTCTGTCTGACTAAATGCGGGCTACAGGAGAAAAGGTTTCATCAAAATCCATCCCTTCAACCTGTGTATACCCTTGAGCTACCAATCTAGCTTTATTTCTAATGATGTTTCCCGACTCATCAGTTTTATTTTTGAAAATCCATTTAGTTTCTATGACATTACCATGAGAAGGACACGGCACCAAGTCCCAAACATCATTCCTAACAAATTGTTCTAACTCTTCATGCATAGCATTGACCCAAAATTCATCCTTTAAAGCTTCTTCAACCTTTTTGGGTTCAATGTTTGACACGAAACAAGAAAATCTTACCTGAGAGTACGCAGAACTCATGCACAACAAACCTTACATCTTTTGATAATCCACTTTCTCTTTCCTTTGAGTTTGCAAGTCTCAATGCGCATCTCCAATGACCTGTGAGGTTGGGTGATTCTTTTAAATTCTGCTTGGAACATTTTTTTCAGCTTTGTTTACCTCACTGTCCTCATCAACATTCTCATCCATAGATTTTTCTATTTTTGTTTCTGGAATTTCTGCAGGAGGTGTTGTAACACCTTGGATAACATCTGAATTTCCAAAATTATCCAGCAGATCATCAACTTCATCCTCAGCTGTTTTTTTTAGATCTGCAAAATCATCAAATACAACATTAATTGACTCAAAAATAGTCTTTGTTCTCAAGTTATACATCCTATAAGCTCGGCTATTTGATGAATATCCCATGAATATACACTTATCACTTTTTGCATCAAACTTAGCAAGATGATCCCTATCATTCAAAACGTGACATACACATCCAAAAACATGAAAATATTTAAGGTTTGGCCTCTTTCCCATGAGAATTTCATAAGATGTCATACTAGTACCATTCCTAAAATATACTCTATTTGAAATATGACATGCAGTATTCAAATCTTCAGCCCAAAAACGTTTTGAAATATTTTTCGAACTCAACATCACTCTTGCCATTTCTTTCAAAGTCCTATTTTTTCTTTCAGCAATCCCATTTTGTTGTGGAGTTTTAGGAGCAGAAAATTCATGAGAAATACCTTTTTTATCACACAAACTAGCAAAAGAAAAGTTTTTGAACTCCTTACCATGATCAGTGCGAATTCTGATTACCTTCAAATTGTGTAGGTTAGAAATCTTATTGAGCAGTTTCTTGAAGGCATCAAATGTGTCTGATTTTTCTCTCAAAAAATTTACCCAAGTATATCGTGAAAAATTATCCACACAAACAAAAGAATATTTTTTACCACCAAAGATTTCAACATCCATTGGACCCATCAAGACCATATGTACAAGCTCAAGGCAGCGTGTTGTCACAAATGTTGGCAACACCTCGTGTGACACCCTAGTCTGCTTCCCTTTCTAACAAGCTTCACACACAAATGGAACACCAGTTTTTAAGTTAGGCATACCTCTTACAGCATCTAACTTACTTAGGTTCTTTAATGTCTTGAAATTTGCTTGACACAATTTTTGATTCCATAGATCAAACTCATTCACTTTTGTGTGTCTATAAGCCATCTCTTCTCCGAGTTGATAGCAGTTATCGGATGACCTAGTACCTGTCATGACACAGAGATTTGAATCACCAAAAACTTTGCAAAATTTCTTATCAAATTGCACATGCAAATTATCATCACAAAGTTGGCTTATGTTTTTTAGATTTGCAGTTAGTCCTTCAACATGAAGCACATTGCAAAGCTTAGGCAAACCAGCAACATTCAGAGTTCCCTTTCCAACAATGTTTCCCTTTGAACCTCCTCCATAGGTTACTTTTCCACTTTTTTTTTCAACGTACACTACAAGAAAAACTTTCATTAACAACACTCAAACGACAACAGTTTTATCTCAAAATCGTTGTCTTTTACTCTACAACAATATTTTTAATTAAAAATGTTGTCTTTGGGAGTTTATATTATTAAAAGGACAACAGTTTTTGAAAAATTGTTGTCTTTAAGCGGTTTTTTGGGTGCTACGACAACATTTTTTGTCAACTGTTGTGGAATTATGTTGTTTAAAATGTAAAATACAACAATTTTTAAAAATGTTGTCTATGAGCGGATTTTAAATATATAAGACAACATATTTTTAAATTGTTGTCCTTGTTGTATTATTTTATAAGAGAAAGACCACATTTGATTATTTTGACAACGTTTTTTTTAAATTGTTTTATTTTAATTCTTTATTATTTTTTAAAAAAATTACTATAAATACAAAGGAATACAAGGAGAAGAATAAAAACCTTTTTATCAAATCTCATTCTCGCCTCTCTCAAAATCTCAAACTTTGAACGTTCATATCTCCTCCTTTCGTCAATGTAATTTCGAACAGTTTGAGGGGTTTTATTCCTTCTGTTAGTAACTTTGTTTTGAACAACGAATTTCTATTTTTGATGCTCGTTTCTTTCCCAAACCGAGCCCTATTCCTAACTTGCTGCCGTGCGTCTTCTCTGATGAGCTCTGCTCCGATTTCTATGCTATTATTAGTGTTCTAGCTTGGGTTCAAAGCTTACGTTAGTATTTGAGCCAAGCCCATAACTTTATGCTCATTTAAACAGCGATTACAGGTTCTCCAACGAGCTGCCGCCACTCAAGCACCATGGAACAAGTGTTGTTCGGTTTCCATCCTAGTGTAGCTCTAATTCTTTATTTTTAGACTAGTTGCAGCTAGGTTCGAGCCCCTATTTTTGACTGTAGTATGCTGCCTGGAGGTTAAAAAATGGTCGCTCAATTTATTCGAATTTCTCCCCTTTTATTTCGTTATATTCATTTTTGGATTTTTGTAGGTTCACTAGTTGGACGAGTTCAAGGTATACTTGTTCTTGAAATTTCATATTGTTTGTTTATGTAATATGTGTATACTTGTCTATCTCGATTTATTTCTGATGATCGTTTGTCAAACAAAAATTTTGGGTTGCTATTTGATATAAATTAATGTCGCACTCTCCATGATTTAAGCTATAGGGTGATCGCAAAATATTAATCCGAAAGTAAAATCAGTGTGTATGTATTGGACTGTTAAAAGTGGTTCTATATTTCAATCGGCGTCACTATAGAATATTGTAGTTCTAGCTTCTCGTGATGCCAACCCAACACATGCAAAGGAATTAATTTTTTTTTAAATTTTAAATATTTATAGGAACTTGTGTTTACACCTTCGATATTGACCTTTTTGCCTATTTTCTCTGCGTTTTTTAGGTGTGGTGTGATACCAAAGTTGTCTAATCTGAATTTTCCAGTCCCTTTTCTCTTGACTCTTTATTATCTTTGGTGAGAAAAGATAGGGGGCAACTCGAAAAGGAGTTATCGGGGTGTTTTATTAATGGGTTCTTGCTGCAGTGTTCAATAAGGGATGATAGTCCTCGGCGAGATGGTAACTGGGTTTTGTTTTTCAAAGCCTTTGCTACCTTAGTTTTGGTTTTCTTCATAAACATTTGATATTTGTGAGTGGTGATTTTGTGTTTGTTTACTATGTGGGGTCAAGTTCAGGTTGGGTGGGAGAAGCCAAGAACTTAGGCTTGAGGTTGAGATGAATGCTTTGTGGTGCAAGGCTTGATCTTTTTGTTTAGAGCATTAGATTTGTAGATTTTTATTTTTGGCTTTGGTTTTTGAAGTTTCTTTGGAGATAAAGCTCTCCTCAAGGTCAATATGCAGTTGTTGTTCTTCTTCTTTCTTGTGTAAGTTTGCTTAGATTTTCGATTGTAAGTTGCTATTAACCGAACCTCAAGCTATTTCGAGCAAAGTTCAGTCTGAGTGATGCAATTAGTGATTTGAACTAGTTGAGCATTTTAATTATATATATGGATTATGGAGGAAGAAAATGGAAGAAGTTGGGAGGGAATGTATTTTGTTTTTCAATGTCAAGATGCAGTAGCATTTAGAAATCTTTGTTTCAAATTTAATGTCCAAAAAGTTAACTTTCTTCCCAATTTTGTTTACCTTTTATTCTATTTTATTTCACTTCGTCGTTAGCAAATATAAATGATTTGTTTAATCCACTTGTAGACCAAAGGCGATGTGGTGCTGTTTTTTAGGTGGTTATTACTGTTCATCACTTCCTTTGATGAATACCTTTAATTAAATTTTATTGGACACCAGACAAGATGGAGTTTTACATAAGAATAACTTGGAAAAATCATGTGGATATGGAAAAAGGAAACATGAAGAACATAGTAATCAATAGTTTTAATTAAAACCTTTGATTAAATTTAAACCGAACACCTGTTTCTGACCTGTTGCTCCGTGCATCTTCTTCGGTGAGTTCAGCAACTATTTTAGTTCGATTCTTAATGTTCTAGCTTGGTTCATAGCTCAAGTTAGTATTTGAGTCAAGCCCATAACTTTCTGCTCATTTCATCTGCAATTTTAGGTTCTTTGGTGAGCTGCCGCCACTCAACCACCATTGAAAAAGAGATGTCCGGTTTCAATGCTGGTCTAGCTATGATTCGTTAGGTTTTTATAGTAGTTATAGCTAGGTTCCAGTCCCTATTCTTGACCATAGTATTTTGCCCGAAGGTTAGAAAATGGCTGCTAGATTTCAATTTTTGTCCCTTTTATATCTCGTTTATTTAGTGTCGAACTAGGTAATGTGATATTGTTGGAAATTCTCAATGTATTGGTCATTCTTGGATTATTATGATGATTTTTTAACGATTGAGTCATAAATAATGTGTGCATGAACAATTAACTCAACTTTATAATGGATGTTTGCAACAGGAAAAACAAAGGGCAAAAGTTGTAGATAGGCTTGACAAATGTGTTAAAGAAAAATTGTTGGATTTTTGTGATGTCCTAAATATTCCTGTATTCGAAACCACTGTAAATAAGGTAATATCATTATTTTATTTTGTTTTGAAATCATAAATGCTCAGTTTTTTGATCATATGCAATTGTGTTTTCCAGGAAGAACTCTCTGTGACGTTATTAGAATTCTTAGAATCTCCTAATGCAACGACATATATCTTACTCGCTGAAAAAGATTAGGTAAGTCTGCTTGTTTTTTGTGTTTGTTGATGCATTTAAATGTGCAGCTGTATGATATTTCTTCTTTTTTTTCACATTTCTCTGCAGAGTAAGAAGCGAAAGAGCAAGAGCTCATCAAGAAAAAGTTCTGCTGACATGGCTGCTGGAAAATCTAGAATGGTCAGGCCTTAAATAATTATAGTTTGCAGGAAAAAGTATGTTAAATTATATATTGGAATGTGGAGGAAAGATTTAAAAATATCATATTATGGACTTATATTATGCATTTGGAATGCACTTTGCTTAATTCAATCTTTATGCGATAGTGTTATCTATCCTGGGTGTTTGTTTTCAATGTTTCAAAACATTTATTAGTATGTGTATTTTAAGGTTGTAATTAGCTTAATCTAACACTGAAGAAAATATTAAGGCCTTGTTGGTCATGAAATTTTGGATTAGAAAAGAGGGGACAGTAGAAACTATGGGGAAAAGGAAATTGATCATGTGACTTGGAGTCTGTGACTCAGGCTCACACTTAACATTGTTATATTTTACAGATTTTAAGAAAATAACTATAATACAGTGTTAATCATGGTCGTATATCAACCATGCATTAATCAAAAATATTTTACGTTTTTTGGGCTTTTAGAAGAAGAGCTTTAATAGATATTATGTTTGGTTAACAAACTAACTTCACTTCAACAATTATTGCTGGTGTTTGTTTTTGCAGGCAATTGCAATGACAAAGAAATTAGATCAAACAAGCTAAAAATGAATTTTTATTTAATTTCATATTTATGTTTATGGTTTTTGTTGTATTTAATATTTATCATGTATACTTTAGAATTTTATGTTTATGTCATTTGATTGGTTGCATATGAAATTTTTAGAATGTCGTAAATATTATTTTGTAATGTTGGAAAATTGTATGATAATTTTATTTCAATATTTTTTTTATTTTGAATGATTTATAATATTATAATTTTTATTTTATTTTATTTATTTATTTTGTTTTTTATTTGAAAAAAGACAACATTTTTTTTTCAGTTGTCATAGGGAGCTCAAAACTATTGTAAAAGCTCGTGTTGTTAGAAATAACGCTCAAAGACAACATTTAAAAATTGTTGTCTTTGAGAGAGAAGACAACAGTTTATGTTGTCTTCTCTCTCAAAGACAACAATTAAAAACTGTTATCTTTGAGCGTGATTTTTAACAACACCAGTTTTTACAACAGTTTTGAGCCCCCAACGACAACTGAAAAAAAATGTTGTCTTTAGGAGTTTTTCTTGTAGTGGTAGTAAGTGAGAAACTTCTTGGAACCTGTCATATTACGTGAGCTGCCACTATCAAAGTACCAAGCACCTGAAACATTAGTTCTCAAAGCATTATAAATCATATGACAGTGATTATCAGCTTTTGGTACCCAAACTTTTCTTACAGAAGATCTGTTTCTATAGATGTTGGGGAAGGGTGTTGGCAACACCTTAGGCAATACCTTTGATGCAGATCTCTGTCTGTAGTCTTCCTGAAACTTAAATCAGTATGATTTGATATGACCAGGTCTATGACAGTAGTGACAAATGTACTTACCTTTCCTTCTAGACATTGAAGGAGCAGTAGGCTGTGGCATTGGTTTTGGAGGATCAATTGGTAAGACCTTTTTGTTTGAAATTTCAGTACTGCTAATTTCCTTGACAAACACAGGGCCTTTCGAACTTTCACCAACCTCAAATTTACTGTTTTCAAAACCTAAACCAGCCGTACCATCTCTTCCCATCATGAGTAGAGAATCAAGCTTGGAAATGCTTGAATTGAACTTGGCCAATGTAGCTTTTTCTTTTCCGAGTTCTTCCTTCACTTGACTTAGTTCCATGTCTTTTTTACTCAACATAACTTCAAGTCTTGACACATCAACCTTTAAATCAGAATTTTCTTTTGAAAGAATGGTATTTATCTTATTCCTTTCAATCCAATCTGTATGTAGTTCTTCAAACATCATCCGAGCTTCTTCCATGGATATAATATCATCACTTGAATCATTATTACACACATTATCAGTAATGGAAGAATTCAAATAAACTGACCTTTGGGAGGTATTACGTCCAGGTGTGGCAACACCTGCGGCAACACCTAAAGAATTGACTTTAAACTTCTTTTTGCTCTCCAGTAGGGCAAATAGAGCAGTGTAGCTTTCTTCATCCTCTTGTTCTTCTTCATCAGACTCTTCGTCGCTCAAAGACGTGTTCATACCTTTCCTAAGCGTGTTAGAACACTCATTTGCATAATGTCCAAACCCTTTACAAGCATGACATTGTACTGTGTCTAACTTCTTTGGTACTGATTTCTTCTTCCCTTTCAGCATCAGACGGGGCTTAGAAGTATCAGTAGGTTTCTTTGGTGACTGTTCTGGTCCAGTAATTCTCAAAGGCTTGCTAGGAAACATTGGAGCTTTGAGTTTTTGATTCGTCTTTCTTGTCTATTTCATCTTCTTCAGATAATCATTGAATTTTATAATCATGAGAGAGATCGAATCATCCTCTAAATCAAACTGATGAACTTCTTGGTGGAATTGAACATACTCCTCATATGAGGGCTTTGAAGCTTGAAGTGCTATTGATTTCCCTTTATCTTTCTCTTGTGCTGTAAGATTCATCCCAAAAACTTGAAGGATACTAATCAGTTCAGTCATCTTCATCTTTGAGGTGTCTTTCACTTTCTCATGCGCCAAAATCTTCCCATTTAATCTCTTTGGCAGAGATCGAATAACCTTGTTCACCATACTTTCACTAGCAATAGGTCCTCCAAGAGCATGCGCCTCTGTAGCTATCTTCCTAAGTCTTTTATCATAATCAGCAATAGTCTCATTCTCATCCATCCTGATACTCTCGAATTTTGTGTTTAGTAATCTCAGTCTTGTTCTTCTCACACTATCAGTTCCTTCACAGTGTTCTTGAAGAGCTTCCTAAGCATCCTTAGCGATAGTGCAGTCAGCTATGAGTCCAAACATTCTCATATCCACAGATGAGAAGATTGCATTGAGTGCTTTAGCATTGTAGCTTGAAATTTGTGTTTCCTCGACGGTCCAAGTTTCTTCTTACTTGATAATATATTATCCTTTTGGATCTAACATCTTTGGAGGAGTCCAACCAGTCAGAATGCTTTGCCAAGCACGAACATCCATCACTTTGATAGTATATCGCATCATAGTCTTCCATAGTGCATAATTTGTGACATCAAGGACCGGAGGTTTCAAAAACGAGTTCGCAACAGACGACAAGTCCATCTTATTCCATGTAATAAAATAAACAAACCAAGATCAGTTCTTAGTATATCAAGAAGATGGCTCTAATGTCACTTGTAAGGGAATGGGGTTGCACATGAACAGTTTTAGGTGTTGTCACAAGGTGTTGACAATACCTACAATAACACATTGAGTAATTTGCAGCGGAATATAATTTAAACGTGAATAAAATAAACAAGCAACCAAATAAATAGACTCATTTGATTTAAGCAAGAGTATAAAATACTCTTGCAGCGCCTCAGGGCAAAACTTCACTAGAAAATAATTCAAAAAGTTTTACAAACCCTAAAACTAGTGATCATTGTAAAAATCAATTTCTCAAAACATATGAGAAATTAAAGAGTAAAAGTTATCCTAAAAATTCTATATGGAATAGAATAAAGAAAACAAAGTAAAGAGAAAAATCTTGATGCCAAAACTTGTAGAAACGAAACACTCTTTGATCTTTGATCTTCAAGTGTTCTTCAATTCTTCAAGGCAAAAAGTAAGAACACGACCAAAATAAGCTTCAGAGAAATCTTTAGCTTTCTCACAATATACGTGTTCAGGTTCTCACAGTCGACTCTCTTTATATCTCAGTCAGTGTCTCTCTTTGCACGTATGCGTCTATCTCATATATAGACTAGAATCCTAAATATCTTGCTTTCCATATATGCATAAGATTCTCCTAGATTTGATCATATCAAATCTGCAAAACATAAGAAACAAATAAGTTAAATATGATATGATAAGTAATCATAATACCTCAAATCTTATTAAACAGCGAAACTAATATTTAAACAATATATCCAAAACTTACTTCATGTCCAAGAAAGACAAAAGATTTTAAAATAAAATCTTTTTAGAATTATGGAATTTTAAGGAATAAAATATTCCTTTCATATTTTATGCTTGTATGTGAGATTATTGGATTGATCACCCTGTGATTTTATTATACAATCTACTGCTTAATTAGAAATCAAATCCGTAATTGTTTGATCCATAAAATTTGTGAAGCAACTGTGATTAATATTTTCCGCTTGTGAATTTGTTAATTCGTAGGAACAATAATTGACTAGATGAAATGCATCTGCTTGTATATGTGTTGTCGAGATTCATCAATCTCACTAGTTTAAATGCTACCATAGATTTAAATCTTGATCGCTTGTATCTTGGTTGATTTATTGGTAAGGGTTATTCTAGAACGCTTGTGTCTAATTAATTAAAATTAAGGTGAGATAAGAATTAAGTTTTCAATGATGAATATTCAATGGGAATTAAATATTTTAGATAATCGATGATCTAATGAATAACTTCAAGGGTGTAGTCGACCGATACAAGGCTTGTTCATTTATTGATTTCTTATATTCTTAATCTTGCATGCTAGTGATAAAATTTATTTTAAATTTTTTTAATTTTTTAGTAGTTAAATTTCAACCCAAAAATCCCCTATTTATTTATTTTTATTATTTTTAAAGAACACGAATAAATTTCGGTTTCCTCGTGGGAACGATCCCTACTCTCGCTACTACATATTTTATTTATCTGAGTTGAGTTGGGTAATTTTGGTGCGATACGACTAAGCGTTACCAAATTTTGGTGTTGTTGTCGGGGAATGATATTTAATTTATTGTGTTCTAGTTATTTTGTTTTGTCTTATTTTGTTTCTTTTCTTTTCTTCTAGTACTTCTCTAGTCGTTCATGTCTGCAGGAGAATCTTCAGAAGAAGAATTTCCCTACGATCCTGAGATTGATAAAACTTTTCATCAACGACAAAGAGAAGCTCGAAGGAGATTAGAAGAGGACGAACATCAAATTGAAAATCCTTAGGAAGAGATGGTTGCCAACGCAAATATGAGCCCGAGACAACTTGGCACTCCTGATCTCAACCAGCAACCTTTATGCATTACTTTTCCTACTCTAGAAGCTAATGCTATGTTTGAGTTAAAATCCGGACTAATTCACTTATTGCCTTCTTTTCATGGTCTCGCAGGTGAGGATCCTCACAAGCACTTGATGGAATTCCATGCGGTATGCACGAGTATGAAATCCCATGGAGTAACATAGGAGCAGATCCAATTGAGAGCCTTTCTTTTTTCTTTGAAGAATGCTGCAAAGGATTGGTTGTACTATTTACCTCCTGGATCCATCACAACCTGGACTGAAATGAAGAGAATTTTTCTGGAGAAATATTTCCCAGCTTCTAGAGCAGCGAATATCAGGAAGGAGATATAAGACATCAAGCAATATATGGGGAAGTCACTTCATGAATACTGAGAGCGGTTCAAAAAGCTGTGTGCTAGCTGTCCGCAACATCAGATAAGTGAGAACCTTTTAATTCAATATTGATATGAAGGTTTGTTACCTAATGACAGGAGCATGGTAGATGCAGCCAGTGGAGGAGTTTTTGTGGACAAAACTCCACGAGAGGCAAGGAACTTAATCGAAAATATGGCTGCCAATTCTCAACAATTTGGAACCAACAGAAGTGAATCTGCACCCAAAAAGAATAATGAGTTAAATGTTAATTCTCTTGAGCAACAATTGATTAAACTGACGTCTCTTGTGCGTCAAATGGCTATAGGAAATGGACAGACTACAAAGGCATGTGTAATTTGCGCTGTAGTGGGACATGTAACTGATATGTGATATTCGCGTGATATGAATGAGCTTGCGTATCATATGAGACTTGTGTTGCAGACTCTGAGGGGAATACAGTTATACGCTAAGCTGAGTAAGTGTGAGCTTTGGCTAGATCAAGTGGTATTTCTTGGTCATATTATATCCAGGGATGGAGTTTCTGTGGATCCGAGAAAGATTGAGGCTGTAATGAATTGGTCGTGTCCAACGACGGTAGCTGAGATCCATAGTTTCTGGGTCTAGCAGGATATTATTGTCTCTTTACCACGAATTTCTCTCAGCCAGCTCGACCTCTTACACAACTTACTCGAAAGGGTGTGAATTTTGAGTGGTACTCGGAATGTGAAGAAAATTTCTGTTAGCTTTGTAGAGGGCAGACTTCTGCGCCTATATGCGCTTTACCGTCTGGATATGGAGGGTATGTGGTGTAAAATGATGCTTCTCTACAGGGACTGGGATGTGTCCTGACTCAGAATGTGCATGTGATTGCATACGTCTCTAGAAAGTTGAAAGTTAACGAGAACAATTATCCAATGCATGATCTTGAGTTAGCGGTAATTGTCTTTGCATTGAAGATCTGGCTTCATTATCTGTATGGCGAGAGATTTGAGATCTTCATAGATCACAAGAGTCTCAAGTATCTGTTCACTCAGGAAGAGTTAAACATGAGACAGAGACGTTGGATGGATTTACTAAAAGATTATGACTGTGAAATTAAATACCATCCACGAGCTGCTAATCTCACTGCTAATTCCTTGAGTCGCAATGTGCGAATGTCCGCACTCCAGATTGGTTCTTTAACTAGTATCATTGAAGATTGTTGTTCTTCAGGGTATACCTTCAAGCATAAGAAAAGTATTCAAAGTATCCATATGTTTGCAATTTTATCTGAGCCAGCTTTGTTCTCGGATTCGAGATGCTCAGATGTTTGACCCGAAGACCCAGCGTTTGGCTTGTTTAGCTAGAGATAATTGTACATCTGGATTCCACTATCAGTCAGATGATTTTCTTTGTTTTTATGGTCATGTTATTGTTCTAGAATATGATACTTTGAGGGAGGAGATTCTATTTCAAGCCCATCGTTCTAAGTTGAGTATTCTTTCATGAAGCAACAGGATGTACAAAGATTTCCGTTCTAGGTTCTGGTGGAAGGGAATGAAGAGAAGTGTGTATCAGTATGTTTCGAGATGTCTGGTATGTCAGCAGGTCAAGGGAGAGCACCGACAACCTATAGGATTGCTGTATAGTCTACCTATTCCTGAATGGAAATGGGAGTTGATCACGATGGATTTCGTGACCCATTTGCCGGTATCCTCCAGGAATTGTGATGCTATTTGGGTTGTGGTGGACTAACTCACCAAGTTAGCACATTTCATTCCTTATAACCAGGACTATAGTTTTGACAGGATGACTCGTTTGTACATCCAGGAGATTGTTCTATTGCACGGAGTGCCTGTAGGCATAGTCAGCGATCGAGACCCTAGTTTTACTTCCAGATTCTGGGGGAGTTTTTCGCGCTCTATGAGTACTACTCTTAGTTTGAGTACTGCATATCACCCGGAGACTGACGGACAGTCAGAGCACATGATTCGTACTCATATTCTACGTGCTTGTTCTTTGGATTTTGGTCCAGCTTGGCAAGATCAGTTGCCTTTGATTGAGTTCGCGTACAACAACATCTACCATCGTAGTATAGGGATGGCTCCGTTTGAGGTGTTTTATGGGCGACGATGTTGATAATTGCATTTTGTATGCATTATTTTGTGATATTTTTATGTCTATTTTGCATGCGTTCATATTATTTTATGTGTGTTTTATTTAATGTGTATGCACGTGAAAATGAGACAAGCTGTGAAACGGGATTGAAGAAAGAACTCATGCGTTGTTATGCATGAGATTTATGCAGTTGTACCTACATGAATAAGTGTTGTTGCACCTTGAATTCACGCATCTGCGTGTCGTGAGCTGCGCATCTACGTTTGGTGAAGAAAGAAAGAAGGCGCTTCTGCGTGTAATGGGGAGCATCTGTGCAAGACGAATAAGAAGAGATGATGAGGAGCGCTTCTGCATTAGGTATGGCACAACTGCGTGTATTGAAGAAACAAGGAAAGGCGCTTCTACGCCATAATCTGCGGCTCTGCGCATTGAAGGGAAAAGAGAAGAGGCGGCGCATCTGCGGGGGATAAGGCGCATTTGCGCGTGTTGGTCTGTGCATGAATTTTCGCGAGGCAGAAAAGTTCTTGCTCGAGCGCACCTTTATGCGCTCGAGCGATAAATACGGGCAGAAAAAGAATCGAGACAGAAGTATGCTCGCTCAAGCGCACGTTTATGCGCTCGAGCGAGAGATCGCGATTAGAAAAAACTTAGAATTTTCGGAAATAAAATTCCTGTTTTGCGGGCTTTATTTAGTGGGCTTTTCAAGCCATATAAATAGGAGATTAGAGATCAGTAGAGGGGGTTCCAGAATGTAGAAGATACAACACAGAGGCGGCGGCTACTACAGACTTTGGGAGTGAAGATTTCTCTTTTCTTCTTCCTTTTCTTCTTTTTATTTTTAGTTCATGATTAAAAACTTAGTTTGAATCATGATTTTGTTTATGGAGTAGTAGTTTCTTTTCGATCAAGGCCACGAGATTGGGCCGAACAAATCATTGTTGAATACTTGGATATTATTTTGGGATTTTTTAGATTTTTATTTATTTCATTGATTATTGGATTTAAATTATGCCTTGTGAATAACTTGATCAACTATTTACTTACTTGTTAATCGATTCCAATTCGATAGAGGAGGAATTGATTTTGATTACTCTGATAATTAACATATGGTTAAACCGACTAGAAATAGTATTCGGTTTTAGTATGCGGCTTTAGGTGGAAAATGAATTCTCAAAATTCCTAATGCATTCAAATTTGATTTGAATTATAAAAGATTGATTCGTCAATATTTGAATATGTTTAATTGTTCTAAAAATAGACTGTTAAATAATTTAGGGGAATTCGCCGTGATTTAAGATTAATCCAAATCTTAAATTTGCCATTTGGTTGCATGATTTGTTTGGTACCTACGTATGTCCTTGATCGAATTTCTCGTTATTGAAGTTTATTCTAAGTATTTTGCTGCGTTTTTTATTTTAATTTATTCTATTGATTTATTTAATTAATAGTTTTATTTTAATTTATTCAATCAAATCAATTTTTATTATTTTGTCTAGATTTGGTGGAAATAAATATATTTTGGTAATCATACCTTCAGTCCCTGTGGGTTTGACAGCTGGAATTCTATCCACTTTACTATTACTTGACCTTGTACGCTTGCCAGTAATTATTTTTAATACGAAATTAAGCGGTCAAGTTTTTTGCTCCATTTCCGAGGACTGATAGTGATATCAAAATTTTTATTTTACTTGAGACTAGGCTTTTTTTTAGTATTTATTTATTTTAATTCTGAATATTTTGCTTTGTCTATGATTTTCAGGTACTTTTACCTTGTGCATGCATAGCAATCGACGCACCAAAGATCTCTTACCACTTGACTTGGAGATCGAGGGCACACTGAGCAGAATTCGGAAGGCAAAGAGGAATCTTAATCTAGAGCTTGAATCAGAGTCAGAGGAAGATTTAGACGAAGAGATTGCAGACAATCCTACAATTCTGGATCTAATTCGCCCACCTGTTGAAGGATATGAATATAGCATATATAGTTCGTCCTGTTGTTGAGGCAAACAGTTTTGAGCTGAAGCCTTCTATCATTCAGATGATCCAGCTTCAAGAACGGTTTGGGGGCACTTCTCAAGAAGATCCTTACGGTCATCTGGAGAGATTCTTGTCGAACTGTGACATGTTTAAGTTTAATGGGATAACCTCTGATGCTGTGAGACTGCGGTTATTCCAATTTTCTCTACAGGGGGATGCACTTAAGTGGCTAGAAGATCAGCCTACCGGTTCTATAACTACCTGGACTGAGCTTGTTCAAACTTTTATGAACAAGTATTTTACTCCTACGAAGATGAAAAAGTTATTTTTTGACATTATTTATTTCAGGCAAAAGGAGGGAGAGTCCTTACATGTCGCATGGACCAGATTTAAGAAGATTTTGAGGACGTGTCCTCAGCATAATCTCACTCAGAGCCAGCAGACGCAGACATTCTATAATGGAACCGATCCATTAGCGCGTTCTATGTTGGATGCTGCAGCTTGTGGAAGTATATTCAAGAAGACGCCGACAGATTCTTGGGAAATAATTTTCAATATGGCAGAAAGTAATATTGGGTGGCCGGATGTGAAGAAGGAGAGGAAGGCTGGAGTTCTTGAAGTTGATGCTTTAATGACCATGAATGCGAAGATTGACGCTCTAACACACCAGATGACACTTATGAAAACAACTCCAATTAATCAAGTACAGGGGAATAAGACAGAGTAACAAAAATTGTTTGAGGTGGAGGCGGCTAATTTTGTAGGAAACCAAGGACGACAGCCGTACAACTCATACAACAACACCTACAATCAGAACTGACAGAATCAACCTAAGCAAGAGGTGCAGAAGCCGAGCATTGAGGAGATAATGGTGAAGTATGTTGCGGTAACAGAGGCAAGACTGCAAAATCAACAAGCTATGTTGCAAAAGTTGGAGACTCAAATGGCTCAGATAGCAACCCAACTTTTGACCAGAACACCTGGTTCACTACCGAGCAAAACTGAACCAAATCCCAAGGGCGTGAATGCTATCATGGTCATGAATAGATCACAATCTGAAAAACCTGAGCAAAAGGACAAAGCAAAGACTGTGGAGAGGCCGAAAAATGTAGATTCCAAGGAGTATGCGCGTGCTGAAAATTCCTCCACAGCAGGTAAGAAAGGTAAGACTTCAAAATTTGAAATTAAAAATGATGTTGATATTTCTACTTTATCTTTCCCCAGTGAGCTAAGCAATTATTTTTCGATCTTAAATTTAAAAAGTTTCTTGAAATTTTCAAAAAACTGTATATCAACATACCTTTTGCAGATGCTTTAGCTCAGATGCCAAATTATGCCAAATTTTTGAAGGAATTGTTGAAAAATAAAAAAAAGAAGCTAAATGATCTGACGCGGGTCACAATGAATGAGTGCTCGGCTGTTCTTCAGAATAAGCGCCCACAAAAATTTCAGTATCCAGGAAGTTTTTATATTCCATGACAAATTGGAATTTTATCATTTGATAATGTTTTGTGTGATTTAGGATCGATCATAAATTTGATGCCTTATTCACTTGCTCCGAAATTAGGTATAGAAAATATTGAACCTGCCTCTATCTCTCTTAAATTTGCTGATAGATAAATAAAATATCTGCGAGGGATAGTGTAAAATGTCCTAGTCAAGATAGATCAGTTTATTTATCCTGTTGATTTTATTATTCTTGAAAAGGATGAAGATTGCGAGGTTCCTCTAATTCTAGGACGTCCCTTTTTAGCCATGATTCGAGCGTTAGTTGATGCTGAAAAGGGGGAATTGGTGTTAAGGCTGAATGGAGAGAAAGTCGTGTTCCATATGTTTAAGTCAGCTGATGATATCCCAAATTCAAACTCTTGCTCTGTTGTGAATTGTATAGATGTGATTCATGATATTGGGGAATGTCAGCAGGTTCAGCTCTTCAAAGGAATCAGTCCCATGAAAAATCTCTATAGAAGTGAAGCAAGCAGTGGTAGGATTGATCAGACTTCATCCAAGACAGTGGATGATCCACCTTGAATTTGGCCACTAAAGAAGGGAATATAGTTGGGCTATAGACTATAAATTTAGCACTGACTGGGAGACAACCCAGTGTTCTGTCCCTTTCTCTTTATTTTATCTTTGGTTTATGTTTATGTTTATGTTTATTTTCATTTGATTTTTGCTTCTTTCCCATGCCAGTTTTCCATGCCTGCTTCTATACTCAGTCTGCTGCTATCGCCCCAACTGATACTACCGAGAAGAAAGCGGATGAACCTATAACCATGGGAGTGTTAATTTTTTTATTGTGTTCATTTTATTATTTGTATTTGTTCGTTTTTCATCCTGTAAATTGTTCTGAAGCATTGAGAGTAATGCTTTGGATAAGTATGGGGGTGCAGTAGTCTAGTTCATATTTTATTGTGTTTTGTGTTTGTGTTGCATATAGTTCGTTTTGTCTGTTTGCATTTCGTTTGTTTTGTGTTTGTTTGCTTGTGTGTAAGTAGGATAATGAATGGGAGCCGAGGATGGTAGGAATTTATGATTTTTGTGAAATTTTTTTGTAAAATGTTTGCTCTTGACTTGACATGAGAAACTGTAGGTTCAATCGTGAATATTTTTAAGGACTCATGTTAGACCAGTGAATTGTAGCGATAAAATTGATGATGTTTGTGTCTGTTTGACCATTGCACGACACTAGGTGCTAAGTGATCTTAAATGTGTCTTTTGATTTTTAATGAACCTCTAACAATTGCACTTATGATCTTGGGCGCACCAAATATTTTTAAAAAATGAAATTGATACGAATTTTTACATTCAACTCCATCCGGGTCATTGACAAGGAATTGAAATCCTCTTTACCTTGTCCTTGGCTATGTATGCGGAATAAATGGGGTTGCAAAGTTATAAAAATTAAAGAGTTCATTTTTGAAAAACTAATAACAACTCCATCCGGGTTTCGGGCAAGAGATTGAAATCCTAATTGCCTAGTCTGAAACTTAGTCTGCGGATTCAATGGGGTTGATGCTCCATCCGGACTATAGACGTGGGGATCGAAATCCAAATCCTATCACAGTTATAGCTAAGTTTGCGGGTAATTATTGGAGCGTTTAAAAAGCTGGGTGCAAAATCCGGCGGTGCGTAAAAATAATCTCATGGAAAGTGTGTTTGTTAGAGGTAATTGGAAGAAATGGATGCATGAGAGTGACTCTTGCATTGATGTGTTTTTAGGTCGTTAAGCAGTCTTAAAACGGATTCCTTCTAAGTTGCATGTAACTGGAATAACATCGCACAGACGCACGTTCACGCTAAACCGGAGGTGTATTATGAACGTTGTGAGCATTTGGGTTTTTAAGTTGACATATGAATTCTCTAAGGAAAATTCCCATGAACTGTTCCTAATTTGTTGTTTGTAGCATTGTTTGTCTTGCTCGAGGGCGAGCAAGATTTAAGTATGGGGGTGTTGATAAGTGCATTTTGTAGGCATTATTTTGTGATATTTTTATGTCTATTTTGCATGCATTCATATTATTTTTTGTGTGTTTTTGTGTGTTTTATTTCATGTGTATGCACGTCATTCTCCTTGGTTTATTTTCAGAAAAATAGAAGGAAACTCGGAATTTGGGGTGAAAATGAGGCAAGCTGCGAAACGGGATTGAAGAAAGAACCCATGCGCTGTTATGCATGAGATTTATGCAGCTGTACCTACATGAATAAGTGATTTTGCACCTTGAATCCACGAATCTGCGTGTCGTGAGCTGCGCATCTGTGCTTGTTGAAGAAGCAAAGAAGGCGCTTCTGCGTGTAATGTGGAGAAACTGCATGAGACGAATAAAAAGAGAAGATGAGGAATGCTTCTGCATGAGGTATGGCGCAACTACGCGTATTGAAGAAACAAGGAAAGGCACTTCTGCGACATAATCTACGCCTCTGCGCATTGAAGAGAAAAGAGAAAAGGAGCATCTGCGGGGGATAAGGCGCATTTGCGCATGTTGGTCTGTGCGTGAAATTTTCTCGATGCAGAAAATTACTCGCTCGAGCGCAACTTTATGCGCTCCAGCGAGATATACGGGCAGAAAAAGAATCAAGACAGAAGTGTGCTCGCTCAACGCACGTTTACGTGCTCGAGCAAGAGATCGCGATCAGAAAAAATTTAGAATTTTCGAAAATAAAAATTCCTGTTTTGCGAGATTTTTTAGTGGGATTTTCAAGCCATATAAATTGGAGATTAGAGATCAGTAGAGGGGGTTCCAGAATGTAGAAGATACAACACAGAGGCGGCCGCTACTACAGTCTTTGGGAGTGAAGATTTCTCTTTTCTTCTTCCTTTTCTTCTTTTTATTTTTAGTTCATGATTAAAAACTTTGTTTGAATCATGATTTCGTTTATGGAGTAGTAGTTTCTTTTCAATCAAGGCCACGAGATTGAGCCGAACAAATCATTGTTGAATACTTGGATATTATTTCGGGATTTTTCAGATTTTTATTTATATAATTGATTATTGGATTTAAATTCTGTCTTGTGAATAACTTAATCAACTATTTACTTGCTTTTTAATCAATTCCAAGTCAACAGATGAGGAATTGATTTCGATCACTCCAATAATTAACATATGGTTAAATCGACTAGAAATAGTATTCGGTTTCAGTAAGTGGCTTTAGGTGAAAACTGAATTCTCAAAATTCCTAATGCATTCGAATTTGATTTGAATTATGAAATATTGATCCGTCAATATTTGAATAGGTTTAATTGTTCTAGAAATAGACTGTTAAATAATTTATGGGAATTCTTTGTGATTTAAGATTAATATGAATCCTAAATTTGTCATTTGGTTGCTTGATTTGTTTGGTACCTGCGTGTGTCTTTGATCGAATTTCTCGTTATTGAAGTTTATTCTAATTATTTTGCTGCATTTTTTTTATTTTAATTAATTCTATTGATTTATTTAATTAATAGTTTTATTTTAATTTATTCAATCAAATCAATTTTTATTATTTTGTTTAGATTAGGTGGAAATAAATATATTTTGGTAATCATACCTTCAGTCCCTGTGGGTTCGACATCTGGACTTCTGTCCACTTTACTATTACTTGACCTGGTACGCTTGCCAGTAATAATTTTTAATACCAAATTAAGCGGTCAATGTCGTACTCTACTATTCTGGGAAGTAGTGGGGGAGCGGCAAGTAGAGAGACCAAGGTTAGTCCAGCAGGCTATTGATATTGTCGGGCAGATCAAGAAACGAATTAAGACTGCGCTGGATCGGCAGGCTAGTTATGCGAATGTTAAGCGCAGACCTTTGAAGTTTGAATTGGGCGAGAAGATGTTCTTGAAAGTTTCACCATTCCGCAGGATTTTGAGATTCGGGCTCAAGGGTAAGCTATCTCCTAGTTTCATTGGTCCATTTGAAATCCTAGAAAGTATTGGAGATTTAGCTTACAGGTTGGTGTTACCTCAGTATTTGTCAAGTATCCAAGATGTATTACATGTATCATTGTTATGATGGTATGTGGCAGATGAGCATCATTTCTTACAGCCGTCTGCAGTACAGTGGATACAGATTTAACGTATGTGAAGAGACCTTTGCGTATCATAGGTCATAAGGATAAGGTCTTATGTAATAAGATCATTCTTCTTGTTCTAGTTCAGTAGCAACGTCGAGGCACTGAAGAAGCCACTTGGAAACTTGAGAGCAGTATGCGTACAAATTATCCAAAATTGTTCTGATTGAGTTGTATTTCAGTTATATCTTGTAAAATGTTCAGTTTGAATAAAAGATGATTATTCAATATTAACTGCATTCAGTACTTAAGATTTGTTTCGAGGACGAAAATATCTTAAGTGGGGGAGAATGTAATGATCCGGTTCCATTTTTTTACAAGATTAATTGAATAAAACGATTAAGCAGGGATTATATGCTTAATTTTGAAATAATTGGGAAATTTTTGAAATTTTGGCCAAGGGAAGTTCGGAGCGTCCGAACTTGAGATTGAAAGGTCCGAACCCTACGTAGGCATGAATCAGAGGATCGGAGGCTACGGACAAATCGGACCGTCTGAACCAGGATCGGAGCGACCAATCTCAGTTAATCCATGCAGCTTATGAGGTGTCAATGCTGATCGGACACGCAGCAGTTCTGAGCCTCCGAAGTAGGGATTGGAGCTTTCGAACTGTGCATGCAGTGACGTGTTGCACATGCAAGGATCGGAGCGTCCGATCTCCGCCTATAAATAGGCCATCCGATGATCACATTTTGCACACCAAATTCAAAGCCTCTCTCTCGGCTCTAGTGTAGTCTAGGTGATTTCTAGCCTTCCTAGGCTTGGTCCGGGAGTGAGCGAGGAGCTCCGGGGTTGCAGCGGATAGGTGCCCAATTACTGGGGCAGTCATCATCAGAGGGCTGACAACGGACGCAGGTATAACTCTAGCTCCTTATAGTAAATAGAGAGTATTCTATATCTTAGATAAGGCTTTTAGAATAATTTTATAATGCATGAGAAATTTGCATTGTACTGCAGACTATAGGCTTGGACATAGAGCTGGTTTAGCTTTCCTAGTATATGAGGTACGGAAGTATTATTCGAGATATCCAGATTGAGTATGCATGTATTATGTATTTGCATGTATTATGTGATTGCATGATTTATATGATACATCATGTCATGATTGTATGTTTCATACATGAGCATATTGATCATTTATCCTAGAGATATCCTGTAGTAGGGCGCTCACCCTACGAGTTTGTGGATGGTTGGAGACGTAAGTCTTGTGTCAGGTCACCATTATGGTTGGATACTTAAGTCCTATGTCAGGTCACCATTATGGTTGGACAATTGTACTAGTATCAGATCACAATTATCCACTGGGTATATGAGCCACCTTCTGAGGCGACTGCGCAGCGTGCTATATACCCTGGGCCCGGTCTATGAGCTTGTTTCTTGACTTGAGTGTCTTGGTACCTAGTTCACTTGCATACATGCACGTATAATACTGTATACTCATACTCTCGTACTGAGTGTTTTATGCTCACGTCCCATACTTTGTTTCTGGACACCCTATTCCATAGGACAGTTTTGCGGTTGGATGAGGCGGGTGGTTCCAGGAGGGCTTAGGTTGCAGATGGCCAGCAGAGATGTTTTCAGTTGTTATGTATTTGGAATAATACATTTGAATTCGATATGGTTGTATATCAGCATTTTACTTGGTATTTTAATTGTTGTTTATGGTTTTCGCTGTTATTTCTGATTATTTGATTTGTTAAGTTAAATGCATGCTTAAGCTTCTGATTAGTTGGTGATCATGGTGTGGGTCACTACAAATATCCTGTCAAGTGAACTGCAGTGTCTATTCAAGATTCTAAAGTGGATATCGTGCGCTAAAGAGATGGCTCCCACTGGCATTGGGTGTAGCATTTTTCCCCGCGTACTCAAGTAGGATCTAGACAATCAATCATTTACAAGCCAAGGTGAACTTACATTTCCGAATTGATGTCAAGTTGTTCAAATGAACCATATACCAAGATTTATACCTATTCACTAGACTCACTTTTCGTACCAAAGCCGCGTTGTCCATTGGAGCAGCAATCCAGTATAAAGACCATTGTCTAAGCTCAAATTATTCTCAGTCATTCATTCAGTTAGTAGCAGATCCATAACTACTCAGAAACCAATAATAGTCCAGTGATCAAATATGCAGAACAATATGATCAATAAAACGAAAAATGCACAAGATGATGAAATATATGATTAAATCATATTATATAAAACTATACCATAAATTCCAGGCCAAATACCAAAGATTAATATTGAAAAAATCAGTAATAAACATGAACCCAATAACTTACTATTCTGAGCAAATCGATGAGTTCAAGCCAATGTAAATTCCTATAAACATAATTTGAGTGATTTTCTAGTTGGAAATCTTAGTGGGTGTTGGAATCTTTTAAAATCATTTCTTTATAAAAATTGTACCGAAAAATGTTGATTAAAACTTAAAAAATTCATAACTAAAATAAAAGTCCAAATATCACCAAACTTTCTAAGAAGGCTTAAAAATGGTGCAGAAAACTTTGGTCATTGAGAACCGCTGGAACGGGGCAGCGCGTGTAACTCACACGCCATTGTGGCAGTGTGTGTGGCCGCTCTGATGGCCACGCGCAGCCGGGCTTCGGTAGGTAGATGTAATGTTGGACGATGTACAACTTTTATGTTGAACGCATTTTGAAATTCCCAACCGATTTTGCGAGTTTGAAAAACGGGGATGATGTTCAAGATTGTTTCAGCTGTCTACACACAGTATTTTCGGCAACATTTGA
>NC_133120.1:138180914-138195914 GCF_033568475.1 Henckelia pumila
AATAGACAGATTAGTTGAAAAAATCATGACTATACTTAACAATAAAATACTTGTAAAGGCCCACATACGACGAAGATCCTTTGTTGCTGTCGGAAAAAGAAGAAGTCCAATTCCTATTAACATAGGAACTGGAAGTGGAAGGAAAGGTATGATCCATACATATTGATAGGTCTGTTCCATAAAAAAGTTTTTAAATTCGTGTATTCGTGTAATTAATATTTATTGTATTGTTTCCGATTCACCGGTATCCCTTTTCAAAAGAGTCAATAAAAAATTAAGATATATACTAACTTAAATAGAATTTTTGTTAAATAGAATTTTTTCATTTTTCTTTTTTTTTACTTATTTTTTTGGAGTTTATGTTAACTACTTCAAATATTCAAATCAAGAAGTTACAATTGGTCAAATGAAAGAAAAATATTTAAATTATTCTCGTTCGAATTTCAAAATTTAAATAAAATTCGGCGTATTTTCCCGAGTTTGACAAGTTAATAGAAAAGATTTTAATAAAGTTTTTTTATAAACAGAAAGTTGGTTTCTGATCTTAAACCTTTCTTGAGGTATTTTCATTTTATGTCAAGTTATGTAATTTTGGATTCTTTAATTTTATTAAGTTCAAGCAATTCCATTTCTATGGCACAACATATTTTGGAAATATAGATTTGAATCGAAAAGAATATCAAAGAAAAACACCAAGTGGTAAAACCTTTTTTTTACGGATATATATTCCATGGAATGTAAAAACTTATTTTAAAAATAAAGAAATAATATTATTCTTTTTTATTTTCTATTTTTTTTAGTAATATTTTATACAATTTTTCCATATCGTTGACCTATACCTATTCTTTTTTTTATAAAAAAATATTTTTTTTTAATAAATTAAATATATAATGAATTAGGAAAACGTATATTTATTTTGAACAATAGATGTCTTTCACATCCAGCTATACCAATGAGTAATCTCTTAATTTTAATTTAAATGGCAGTTCCAAAAAAACGTACTTCTGTATCAAAAAAGCGTATTCGAAAAAATGTTTGGAAAAAGAAGGGATATTGTGCATCGTTAAAAGCGTTTTCCTTAGGGAAATCTCTTTCTACCGGGAATTCAAAAAGTTTTTTTGTGCGACAAACAAATAAAATATTTAGTAAAAAGTTGAAATAATCTGAATCGGCCTGACTCGAAAAATAGACTGATTTCATTTCAAAAATAAAATTCTCGATTTCCATTCCCTATCTGAGTTTATCAATATAAAATGGAATTCTCGCCGCTTTGAGAATCTAGAATATATAAAAAATTCTTTTGTTTACCTTACCAAATTCGAAAAAAAAAGAATACTTTCTTTTTATTAACAAAAAAACACAAGATACTCGATTTTTTTAGTATATCTTTTCGTTTTCAAGGTGGGGAGTATTATTTTCCCCATCAACCTATTTCTTCCAATAATTTAAGTTTTTTTTCTATATATTCACTTTCTCTATATCTCTTTCTCTATATCTATAGAAGAGCGAATATCTTTCGTTACTAAAATAATTGAAACTAAAAATCTAAACCTTTTTGTGTAACTTTCTTACTTTTCTATTTCCTCGAAATTCCTATATAGACCACCCTATATCTCTTGTGATGAATCCATTCAAAAATACTTATTGAAATTATTCTGGATAAATAATGTGTCAATTGTGACTGATTCAAAATGGATTTTTTTTATTAATATTCAGTGATAAACTGCAATTTTTGTTTTCGATTTTTGAGATCAACTAAATTTTGAAATAGTTCATTAAAACAAAAATTTTAGTTCTCGCCCTTAAATTGAATTGATAGTAGGATTTTTGAATTTTGCAAGAATTCAAATTGAAGAGAGTATAAAATAAGATGCACGAAATCAAAATAAAGACTCTAAACTAAAATAATGAACCTTCAAATACCTATGTTGAAGAAATTTTTATTCCTCAATTTGAATTTTTCTTAAAAAATATTACAACCAATCGAATTCTTAAATCTAGACGATTGCTTATTCATAGACTATTATGAGTTCAAGATAAGCCGCTATGGTGAAATTGGTAGACACGCTGCTCTTAGGAAGCAGTGCTAGAGCATCTCGGTTCGAGTCCGAGTGGCGGCATGTCATCTCCTAAAAAAAGTAAATAGATCCTATAATGAATCCAACTCTCCATATAGATTTTCTAATTAAAGCACTCCTATAATCTTATGATATTTTCAACCTTAGAGCATATATTAACTCATATTTCTTTTTCGCTCGTTTCAATTGTACTTACAATTCATTTGATAACCTTTTTAGTCGATGAAATCGTAAAACTATATGATTCATCCGAAAAGGGCATGATAATGAATTTGTTCTCTATAACAGGATTATTAGTTACTCGTTGGATTTATTCGGAACATTTTCCACTAAGTGATTTATATGAATCATTAATCTTCCTTTCATGGAGTTTTTCCCTTATTCATATAGTTCCGTGTTTCAAAAAAAATAAAAATATTCTAAGCACAATAATTGGCCCAAGTGCTATTTTTACCCAAGGCTTTGCTACTTCAGGTTTTTTAACTGAAATACACAAATCTACAATATTAGTACCAGCTCTTCAATCTGAGTGGTTAATAATGCACGTAAGTACGATGATATTAGGCTACGCTGCCCTTTTATGTGGATCATTATTATCAGTATCACTTATAGTCATTACAGTTAGAGAAAAGAAAAAGTTTTTTGCTACGAGTAATCGTTTTTTAAATTTCAATGGTTCCTTTTTCTTTGGTGAAATCGAATACATGAACGAACGAAGTAATATTTTCAAAAATACTTCTATTTTTAATTATTACAGGTCCCAATTGATTCAACAATTGGATTATTGGAGTTATCGGGTTATTAGTCTAGGATTTATCTTTTTAACCATAGGAATTCTTTCTGGAGCAGTATGGGCTAACGAAGCATGGGGATCTTATTGGAGTTGGGACCCAAAAGAAACTTGGGCTTTTATTACTTGGATCGTATTCGCGATTTATTTACATACTCGAACAAATATAAAATTGCAGGGTACCTATTCAGCAATTGTGGCGTCTATTGGATTTCTTATAATTTGGATATGCTATTTTGGGATAAATCTATTAGGAATAGGACTACATAGTTATGGTTCATTTACATTAACATATAATTGAATTAAACACAATCACAATTACAATTAAGGGGTTATGATGAATAGGAATAGAAAAGTGGACAGCACATATCAGATAAAAAAACTTTGTGTGAACAGGTGAGAACCTTGTGAATCACTATACTATTAAATTCACAGGGTTCTCACCTGTTCAAATTGATTTCTTTTTTACTTAACGTAAGAGAAGAAAAAAAAACCTCTTTTTTCATTGTACAACGAACATAAAAAAATGATTTTTTTTCTTTTTTATTAATCAAAACTATCCATAAAAAAATTAGATAGAATAACTTCAACCTTTTCAACTGATAGTGAAAGAACAAAATCAGGATACATACCAATACCTAGTACGGGTAAAAAAATAGAGATCAAAAGAAATAACTCTCGCGGTCCAGAATCAAAAAAATAAGAGGTCGGTACATTAAATATCTTGTATCCATAGAACATCTGGCGTAACATAGATAATAAATAAATAGGAGTTAATATGATTCCAATTGCCATTACAAAAGTAATTAGTAGTTTTGTCATTAAAAAATATTTTGGACTAGTAAGTAATCCAAAAAATACTATTAATTCGGCAATAAAACCACTCATACCTGGTAATGCAAGGGAGGCCATAGAAAAGCTACTGAACATCGTGAATATTTTTGACATTGGGATAGCTATTCCACCCATTTCGTCAAGATACACAAGACGTATTCTATCATAAGTAGTTCCAGCCAAGAAAAAGAGTGCAGCACCAATAAATCCATGAGAGATTATTTGTAAAAGGGCCCCGTTAAGCCCCATATCAGTGATAGAACCAATTCCTATCATTATGAAACCCATATGTGATACAGAGGAATAAGCTATTCTTTTTTTTAAATTCCGTTGACCCAGAGATGTTGAAGCTGCATAGATTATTTGCATTGCACCGACTATCATCAACCAAGGAGAAAATATAGAATGAGCATGAGGAAATAATTCCATATTGATTCGAACTAATCCATACGCTCCCATTTTTAATAAGATTCCGGCTAGAAGCATACAAGTACTATAATGTGCTTCTCCATGGGTATCTGGTAACCATGTATGTAGGGGTATGATTGGCAATTTGACAGCAAAAGCAATAAAAAATCCAATATATAATATTATTTCCAAGCCCACAGGATAGGGCTGATTAGCTAATATTTCAAAATTGAGTGTTGGTTCATTAGAACCATATAAACCGATACCCAGAACTCCCATTAAAAGAAAAACCGAACCACCCGCTGTATACAAAATAAATTTTGTAGCCGAGTACAGACGTTTTTTTCCTCCCCACATGGATACAAGTAGATAAACGGGAATTAATTCTAACTCCCACATCAGGAAAAAAAGTAAAAGGTCCCGAGAAGAAAATAATCCTATTTGCCCACTGTACATTGCTAACATCAGAAAATTAAATAATCGAGAATCTCGAGTAACTGGCCAAGCCGCTAAAGTAGCTAAAGTCGTGATGAATCCTGTCAATAAAATAGGTCCTATAGAAAGTCCATCTATTCCTAATCTCCAATGAAAATCAAAAAAATCGATCCATTTGAAATCCTCCACTAGTTGGATTAAAGGATCATCCAATTGAAAATGATAACAGAATGCATAAGTCGTTAGAAGAAGTTCTAAAATACATATACATATAGTATACCAACGGATTACTCGATTTCCTATATGTGGAAGAAAGAAAATTAATGAACCCGCAGATATTGGCAAAACTACAATTATTGTTAATAAAGGAAAATGATTCGTGGTAAAGACAAGATACATTTGGGCCAGAAAAATGCGTGCTCAAAATAAAAATATTTTGAGCACACATTTTGTCGGTAAAAAAAGATGGATTCAAGGAGAGTTTTATGGAACGTATCAATAAGCTAGACCCATACTACGAGTTGTTTCTTGTGATAAATAAACTCGAACACTCAAGAAATCGGTCGGACAGGCAGATTCACATCGCTTACAACCAACACAGTCTTCGGTCCTTGGAGCAGAAGCGATTTGTTTAGCTTTACATCCGTCCCAGGGTATCATTTCTAATACATCGGTGGGGCACGCTCGAACACATTGAGTACATCCTATACATGTATCATAAATCTTTACTGAATGTGACATTGTATCTATAAGTTTTGAACATCATAAGATTTCGATCTAGTAAACTAACTTAGAAATGGAGCCTATATTTAGATACCAGACGAATCAATGAGTGATCAGAATTAATCCACTTCCGAATTGATTTAGGAGGTAGGGCCAAAATACTTTGATTTCTTCTTTTTTTTGCAACCATGATCGTACTTTACCTATCAAACCTGCTAATTTGAATTAATTTATGACTATTCGAATTTCGATTTATATGATTAATATTATTTATTCAACAAATTTGATTGGTTAATACGAGTTGATTTTCTGTTACGATAAATTGATGAAACAATAGCGGGTCCAATAGCTGCTTCAGCGGCCGCAATAGCTATAACAAAAATTGAGAAAATATCTCCTCTTAATTGACGATTATCAAAAATATCAGAAAATGTTACAAAATTTATATTAACTGAATTTAATATAAGTTCAAGACACATAAGGGCTCTAACCATATTCCGACTTGTGATCAATCCATAAATACCAATAGAAAATAAATAAGCACTCAAAACAAGTACATGTTCCAGCATCATTAACCAACTCCTTATCAATCTTAATTCCTTTCAATCTGAACAATAATTCAATCGATTCTAACAAGTAGGAAACAAGGGAATATATTAGTATAGTAATAGAAAAAGGATTTCTATTTTAAACATAAAAAAAAGGATTATAACATTCCTTTTTCGTTGATTCTATTTGAATTCTTCGTTTTAAAGATTTATTATTGACGAGCTATAACAATTGCACCTATTAAAGCAACTAAAAGGATTATTGAAATGAGTTCAAATGGAAGAAAAAAATCTGTTGATAAATGAATTCCAATTTGTTGACTATTACTTATCAAATCTTGCTCTAGAATCTGGTTTGATTTTGTAGTCCAAATGATCCCATACCACGACGTATCTGGAATAGTAGTAATTAGTGAAATAAAAAGACTTGTACAAACCATTGAAGTAACTCCATCCCCAACGGTCCAAAGAGAAAAATCTTTGTAATATTCTGACCCATTCATGAACATCACAGCAAAAATAATTAAAACATTTATAGCTCCTACATAAATAAGAAGCTGCGCAGCAGCTACAAAATACGAATTCGATAGAATATAGAATAAGGATATACAAAAAAGAACCAATCCCAACGAAAAGGCCGAATAAATTGGATTCGGAAGTAATACTACTCCCAGACCTCCTAATATAAGACCCGATCCCAAAAAGACTAAAAGAAAATCATGTATTGGTGCAGGTAAATCCATTTTATTTTATAGAAAAAAAATAAATCAAAATATTTCATGACTTTATTGACCTGACCAGGAAAGAGGAGGTTCTCAGGATACTTCTTAATCTTAATTGATTGAAATTTGAATGGGGGTGATGTAGATTAATGTAGATACAGTTATGGGGCTACTATATTTTCGAAAGCAGAGTTTAAAACTATATATTTTTAAATCATATTCGAATAGAAATTGACTTTCAATTCAAATTAAACCACAATTATCGCCAAGTAAGCGCTCATTTGTATTGACCAAGTAAAAACCTCATTCACTAATTCAAGAAAAAATGACTTTTGAATCTAAAGGAATGTTTTTTGAATAGCGATTTTATCCATTTTTGATTTGAGGTGAATTCGAAGAAATTGTTCGAATTGTATAATCGTCAATTATTGATACCGGTAATCGACCTAAAGCAATTTGATTATAATTCAATTCATGACGATCATAAGTGGAAAGCTCGTATTCTTCAGTCATTGATAAACAATTTGTTGGACAATACTCAACACAATTACCACAAAATATACAGATTCCAAAATCAATACTGTAATTAAGTAATCGTTTCTTTCGAATATCAGATTCCAATTTCCAATCAACAACAGGTAGATCTATAGGACATACGCGAACACATACTTCACAAGCAATGCATTTATCAAATTCAAAGTGGATTCGGCCCCGGAAACGTTCTGATGTGATCAATTTTTCGTAGGGGTATTGAATAGTTACAGGTAAACGATTCGCATGGGTCAAGGTAATCATGAACCCTTGACCAATGTACCTGGCAGCTCGTAGTGTTTGTTGACTAGAATTTAAGAACTCAGTTAGCATAGGGAACATATCGAATATCTATAAATAAATTGATACTTGTTTCTTTCTCTTGTTTCAGATAAGTCGTGAATAGGGAATTCTTTTACAGTGAAAGAAGTTGGGACGAAGTTGTTAATAATAAATTACCTAGCGAAATAGGTAAAAGAAATTTCCATCCAAGATTTAAAAGTTGGTCTATTCTCAGTCTCGGTAAAGTCCATCTTGTTGCAATAGAAATGAACAAGAACAAATAAGTTTTAGCTAATGTAATAAAGATATCCATTATTGTTCCAAAAACCTTACTTTTTTTTTTAATGTCAAAAAGCTCAGGAACAAATATGTATGGAATAGAAAGATTCCAACCCCCAAAGTAAAGAACTGTTACAAATAATGAAGAAACAAGTAGATTTAGATACGAAGCAACGTAAAATAAACCAAATTTTATACCTGAATATTCGGTTTGATAACCTGCTACTAATTCTTCTTCTGCTTCTGGTAAATCAAAGGGTAATCTCTCACACTCGGCTAGAGAAGAAATTAGAAAAACTATAAACCCTATAGGTTGTCGCCACAAATTCCACCCCCAAAAACCATATTTTGATTGCGCTTCAACTATATCAACTGTACTTGAACTATTAGATAATCATAGTCGACGATAACATCACTGCTCCTGTCGCTATTACAGAACCGTACATGAGATTTTCACCTCATACGGCTCCTCATAGGTCACAAATAAGGACCTTTCCACATCATTTTGATGTGGTTATAAGATCGCTCGAGAGTCAAACGTTTATTCTAAGGTTTCGAATTAGACCAATGAAATTCTGTCTGCTAGATTTCCAATAAATAAAGTGCTTCTGAATTGATCTCATCTTTTAAGAATTTTCATTTTTCTTTGTTGATTAAAAACTTTATCGTTGAATAAAAAAAGGCTTTTTAGATGAATATCACATAGATATCTCAACCTATAATTTTCGATTACGAAAAAGAATTAGCGATTGCATTTTATAATAAGAATTCTATCTTTCTAAATAACTAAACTAAATAAAGATAGGTATGAATAAAAAAAATATCTCTTTTTGCAATTCTAGTCTTTCTATTTTATTTCGTTCCTATTCTCCTTTCTCAAAATAAAGGGTACATTATCCAAAGTAAAAGATTTCTTCGTTCTTGATAGTTATTTACTTAATCGTGGATAGGAACATACTCTAGATCGAAATTGTGGGGGGTACTTCTTAATCATTTCTACCAACTTAAAGCCCGAACTCAAATTCCTTTTCTCTAAAGAAATATCCTATTGGATAATTTCCAGAATCTCTATTATTAATCCTTTGTGTATCTTGGTCTTCCTAACCATCCACTCATTTTGTTTGAATCTCTCATTAGGGCAATCGCTATGTTAATAGATGGAAAAAACCCCATAAGTTGATCTTTTGAACCCGCTTCAAGTCATGATGATTAATCAACTAATCTTGGGGTAAACAGTCTCGACTGCTTATGTCTTTACTTTCACTTAATTCTTGTACATAGGAAATGAGATTGAATCCTTTTAACAGCAAATCTTTAAGCCGTTTTATTTCACTCATATAACTATCTGGTTTAGTTTATCAACCCCAATGGTGAATAAAAAAATCTAAAATAGATATTCAGCTCATTTAACTTTCTTGCTATAAATAAAAGAAATAGGGGAAATCTTATGTCTCACTGAATCACACGTAGAGATATTGATAATACACATAGAGTTAATGGTATTTCATAACTAATTGATTGAGCAGCAGCCCTTAATCCACCTAAAAAGGAATATTTATTATTTGATCCATATCCCGACATAAGAAGTCCAACGGGAGCAAGACTTGAAACGGCGATCCATAAAAAAACACCAATACTAAGATCAGCTAGAATAAGTCGATAGCTAAAAGGAATTACCGAATAACTTAGTAAAATGGATATGACCGCTATGGATGGCCCGATACTGAATAAAAGAGGATCGCCTCTAGATGGAAGAAGATTCTCTTTGAAAAGTAGTTTTGTACCGTCTGCTAGAGCTTGAAGAATTCCTAAGGGCCCGGCATATTCAGGTCCAATACGTTGTTGTATTCCTGCAGATATTTCTCTTTCTAACCAAACAATTACTAGTACACCTAGTGTAATTCCTAATACAAGAGTCAAAATAGGGACAAGCATCCATATGATCCCATAGACCTCTTTTAAGGATTCGAATCTGGAAAAAGAATTGATAGTTTGTATTTCAGTTGTATCAATTATCATTTCAACGATCAACTTCTCCCATAATAATATCTATGCTACCTAGTATCGTCATAATATCAGCCAATTTCATTCTTTTAACTAACTGAGGAAGAATTTGCAAGTTGATAAAACCCGGCGGTCTAATTTTCCATCTCCAAGGAAAAACACTCTGATCTCCTATCATAAAAATTCCCAATTCGCCTTTTGGTGCTTCAACTCTTACATAAAGTTCTTGCTTCGACAATTCAAAAGTTGGAGAAGGTTTTTTACTAATAAATCGATATTGAAAATCATTCCATTCAGGGTTTTTTATTCTATCAAAGCGTCGGATTTCTAAATTCTCGTAGGGTCCCCCTGGAATTCCTTCCAGGGCCTGTTGGATAATTTTTATGGATTCTGTCATTTCACTGATTCGTACTAAATAACGCGCTAATGAATCCCCTTCTTTTTGCCATTGAACCTCCCAA
The DNA here is from genome assembly GCF_033568475.1 of Henckelia pumila. Lineage (NCBI taxonomy): Eukaryota > Viridiplantae > Streptophyta > Magnoliopsida > Lamiales > Gesneriaceae > Henckelia > Henckelia pumila. The sequence continues at coordinate 138,191,010 of NC_133120.1, forward strand.
TCAAATTCGTCGTAACACTCATAACGATCAACTTTACGAAGATCCCATTGTATTCCGGAAGCTCGTAGCATTGGTCCTGATAAACCCCAATTTAGTGCTTCTTCTGCGCCAATAATGCCTACGCCTTCAACTCGTTCTAAAAAAATGGGATTCCGTGTAATAAGTTTTTGATATTCAGCAACCCCGGTTAAAAAATAATCGCAAAAATCCAAACATTTATCTATCCAGCCATGAGGTAGATCAGCAGCTACTCCTCCGATACGAAAATAATTATGCATCATGCGCATACCGGTGGAAGCTTCGAATAGGTCATATATCAATTCTCGTTCTCGAAAAATATAGAAGAAAGGAGTCTGTGCCCCAATATCTGCCATAAAAGGGCCAAGCCATAACAAATGGGAAGCGATACGACTCAACTCCAACATAATAGCTCTGATATAGCTAGCCCTTTGAGGTACTTGAATATTGCCTAGCTGTTCCGGTCCATTTACAGTTATTGCTTCTGTGAACATAGTAGCTAAATAATCCCAACGCGTTACATAAGGCAAATATTGTATAATTGTTCGATTTTCGGCAATTTTCTCCATCCCTCTATGTAAATAACCCAATATTGGTTCACAGTCAATAACATCTTCACCGTCGAGAGTAACTATCAGTCGAAGAACACCATGCATTGATGGGTGGTGAGGGCCCATATTGACTATCATCAGGTCTTTTCTTGTAGTTGATGCAATCATAAGTTTTTTCCCGAGTCATTCTTCCATGCGTTTCTGAAAGTAAAAAGAAGTTCAGCAAAATTGAAATGAATAAGTTTAATTTAAATGGTATCACACTTCAAATTAACGAGTTTTTATTTCTCGAATACCCAACTCACCAATTAATTCTTTATAACGCCCTATATTCTTTTTTGACAAATAAGCCAGTAGTCGTTGACGTTTTCCCAAAATTTTTCGCAAACCTCTTTGAGATGAAGAATCCTTTTTGTGCAATTCCAAATGTGAAGTAAGTCTCCTTATTTTAGTGGTGAAACTGAATACTTGAAATTCAACAGACCCTCTGTTTTCTTTTTGAGAAATAATCGAAATGAATGAATTTTTGACCATAAAAAAATGCCTTTTGCCCCCTTTTTTTTACAGATATGGATTTTACTGATCAGTAATAATAATGCCATTCATTTTAATGTGGTATATACAAGAATAAATATAATTTATGAACTCCTAATTTTCTGAAGTCAAATCAATTTAAAATTGGATTTAGATAGAGGATAGAAAAGGATTAGTACATTTTCGCATCGAAGAATTTAGACCGAAAATAAAGCGGGTTCTGTTGATTTCTTTCGTGATCTAATTGAGACAAATTTCGTATTGGCTATTCGAATGAAATGTAAGACATGTGATGTGTGTATTTAGTTACTTTCATATACCCTATCATATACCCTATAAGCATGTAGTAAGTATCTAGTGAAAAAGCGTATTATTCACGAATTTTTAATTCGTGGATACATCTGTATCCTTAATATACAAAAATGACTGCCATTGTTGGTATCAAACCAAGAACGATTCATACAAGCTAAATCTTCTAATCGATAATTAGGCCAAAGAAAAAGCTTTAATTTCATTAATTTCTTTTTCTCTCTATCCAGATGTTTATTATCAGCCGAAACTTGGTTTCTATTTTTTACGTTCTTCTCGTTCCAAAATACTGAATTTATATCTACACCATTCCTACTCTTTAAATTGAAACAAATTAGAATTCTCAATTTTCTACGACATCTAAACGATAAAACATTTTCAGGAACAAGCAAATCTAAATGAGCTTTGTGTCTAGTTTCAGTTATTTTTTGATGTGGTGAACTAGCTTCATAAAAATTATTCTTAAAAACATATCTTTGTTCTTGGTATTTTTGATTACTTTGGTGCTTACTCTTATGAAATAAGGAAATACCTATGATTTGATACATAATCAATTGTCCATCGTCGTTTCCAGGCAAATGAACGGGGTCTATAATCAATACTCCCCTTTTCATCAATTCTGTAAGAGTTAAACTTTTCTGAATCAACATTATATCCAAACTCATTTCTCTCTTTTGAATTGAGGATATAATAATTTTTCTTGGATCTATCAGTCTAAGGAGGAGACAATATACCTTGATATTATTGGTCATTTTTTGATTCAAAGTATCGTCCCATCTCAATTGAAAAAGCAAATAACGTTTCAGGAAGAAATCGAGTTCTGCTTCTGTGTTACTTTTGTATTGTTTTTGCTTTTTCCCTTTTTTCATGTCTGATCTTTCATAATTTTCTTCAATCTCTTTTTCTTCTGAAAGAATAGAGTGAAGGTATCCTCCGCCTGTGGATTCTTTTTGTTCTTGATTTCGATGATTTTTAGTCGATGGTATCAAAAACCTTATTTTTTGCTTTTCATTGATCTTTTTATTTTCATTACTTTTTTTATTTCTATTCAAATTTAAAAGAAGTAATTTACTTGGTATAAACCAAGGTTTCGTTTTATATGCATTATAAAGTAACACAAATTCTGGGAAGAACCAAAGTTCAAGATTTGATATAGGATGCTTTAACATTTTTTCATTCATTCCCATCCAATCAAAAAATACTTCGGGGGATTTTGGTGGATTGATTTCTGGAATAATAAGATAAAAAAGATCTTTTTTATTAATTATTTGAGAATTATTAGTACCAATCTGAGTATCTTGATTTCTATTAGTATCGATCGCGATCCAGGTTTCAATATCTACCCTTTGTATAAGAGAAAAATTGATTATTTTCCAATCAAAATATTTTCTATCGGAAGTTTTTTCCATAGGTAGAATATCTACCTTTCCTAGAAAATTATTGATAAAAATACTCCTCAGCATATCAAAAAGGGTGTCTTTTTGTGTGTTATAATAAATCTCTTGGTTCTTATTTCCTTCAAACGTAGATCTAGAACAAAAGCATTCTGTTTTATTTTCATAATCATAATTAAAAAATTTATATGATAAAAGATCGTATCTATAGTTTTTTTGAAAATTATCTTTTTTATTTGATATATTCGCTAATGAATAGACTTCAAATTTTTGTTGTTTTTTGGAATCAATTAATTCGTTTTTTTCATATGAATGCCGTTTGCTTAAATTTTCCTTTTTCGTCATACGACAGTGACGAACTCTATTTCGCCACTTTTCTGATATTAATCTAGACCATCTCATCTGAGATAAATCGTATTGATTATAGCCTTTCAACCATCTTTTCCATTGATTCATTTTATAACTCGAAACTCCTAATTTCGAATGAAACATCTCTTCTATTTCAAAAGAATCCTTTATTTCAGGCTTAAGAAAAAAATGAATTCCTTGATATTGAAGAATAGATCTTAATTTAGACGAGTTACTAACTTGTATTTTTGATAATTTGTAAAATACATATGCTTGTGATATGTAGGATAAGTCATAAAAAAAATGTGAATCTTTTTTACTAATACTATCAAATGGCTTTTTTATAGTTGATAGAAACGCAATTGGATTTTTATTTTTTTTATTAATTTTTTCTTGTTTTCTTTCATTATTATAAATGAATTTCTCAATAATTTTTTTTGTTGATTTAATAAAAAGTTCTATATTCATTCTGGGAATATTAATGATAGATAAAAACATATATGTGTATATTCTTTCAATGAAGAAATTTAAAAGGGGAGATAATTTATAGATTAATCGAGCATTTCTTCTTTTTAATATTTTCCATTTTCCTAACCTTTTATCATTATAACTTGTTTTGTTAGGACTAATATTATTTATTCTTGTAGTTATTTTTTTCTTCTCTTTTCTAATTCTTTCTATTTGATTTCGAATTTTACTTGTTCTATCAGTCAGATCCTTCATCTTTTTTTCTGTCAATGAAGAATTTGGCCAATTAGTAGATGCAATTTGACTAAGAGATTTGTGAATTATTTGATCGCTGATTATGGAATCTTTTTCTCCTTTATTTTCACTCGATTCATATACTTCTCTTAATTGAAATAATAAAATTGGATTTACTTTTGAAAGTTTTTTTATTTTTTTTTTGATAAAACTAACACTTTTCATAATCCATTTTTTTGTTTCTTTTGAAACTTTTCGAAGTGATTTTGTTTTTGTTTTGAAAACTATTACAACTAGAAAATACTTCTTTTTTAATTTTCCAATTTGTTTTTCGAGTTCCTTGAAAATTGGTTTAAAAAAGGAAGGTCGTTTTCGAGGTGAACCAAAAGGAAATTCAGCTTCTATTCCCCAAACTGTTAAAAAACAAAAATCATCTTTCTCTTTTTTCTTTTTGATTAAATCTTTCTGAGAGTATCGTAGTTTAGATTTGTGCCAAGGTTTTAGACAGAAAGGAAATAATATTTTTATCTGAATACCGTCTGTCAACCAATTTTTCGGAAATTCTGTTTCTGATAATGGAACACCATTATAAGTACATTTAACATACATTTCTCTATTCCAGTCCTGTAAATCCTCAGACCATTCAGGAAGTTGCAATAGAAATATACGCCCAATATTTTTCGCGATTATCAATAAAGGGAATAGAATATATTTTCTAAAAATGGATTGAGTTACTAACGTGCAACCTCTTATTACTTGCGTAAATGGTATGGTATCCCAGGCCTCTGCTATCTCTATTCGTGCTTTCTCCTTTCTTTTGTTCTCTTCATTTTTTTCTTTTCTTTTTGTTTGCTCTTCTGTATACTCTACAATTTTGAATACTTTCCTTTTTCCTACCCAATTTTCAAAAATTTGTTTAATCAACCCGGAGATATCAAAAGAAAAAAGAGCGGATTTTTTCATTCTGTTCAAAAAAAGAGGGGCGTGCGCGTTTCCTTGAAACAATTTCCAAATTACTATTTTACGCCTTTGAGCCCGCATAGAACCTT